>NC_090816.1:35747435-36051244 GCF_000390325.3 Nicotiana tomentosiformis
TCTGCGGTCCCATAATGAAACATAGAACAGTTATGCGGTCGCATAGTCGACCGCAGAATGGTATTCAGAACTACCTCTCTCATGCATCACTCTGCGGCCACATAATGGACCGCAGAAATGCATTTTTCTGCCAAAAATTTTCATTTATCCCTCAGTGAATTGTTCAACCCAAAAAGTTAAATCCTCAAACACTTAAGCCCAATTTGGCACCACGAAACATTATTTTCTTTTACAAAATTTTACGGGGCCTTACATACTCCCCCACTTAGGATTATCCGTCCCCGAATGAGGGTTAAAATCTGTTATAAGCATCAAATATGGCCCAGCTGTTAATTCACTCTCACCAGTAGTTTCAAAATTTGGCTAACTCCCTAAATTTCCAAAAGCTTCGTAAGAGTCTCCCTTGTAACTAGGCCTATCCACCTGTCAGAGAATCCCAGAAACACATCCTAACAACATATACATAATCCAACGACGTAACATAACACATAAAAAATACCAACTAAGGCCTCGCAAGCAATATATTACTGGAAAGGAACACCCTTAATGTCAATTTGTACAAATGATATATAATTCATAGAAGGTAACCCTTAGAATTTTTACAGAACACAACTTTATAAATACATGGTTATTCAAACAAATAAGGATACTTTTTCTTCATTTCTTTCTCGGCCTCCCAAGTAGCCTCTTTAACCTGTTAGTTTTGCCATAGCACTTTCACAGATGCAATTTATTTATTGCTCAACATTCGGACTTGCCAATCAATAATAGAAATTGGAATTTCTTCATACGTCAATTTCTCATTAAACTTAATAGTCCCAACCGGATCATTAAGTGTTGGATCTCCAACTACTTTCTTCAACATAGACACATGAAACACCGGATTCACTAATGACATATCAGGTGGTAACTCAAGCATGTACGCTACCTCACCGATCCTCTAAATGATTCTGTACGGTCCGACATACCTCGGACTCAATTTTCCTTTCTTACCAAATCGCATTACACCCTTCATGGGGGAAACCTTCAAGAATACACAATCATCTTCTTCAAACTCTAAATCCTAATATCTGAATAGGACTTTTGACAACTCTGGGCAGTCTTCAACTGCTCCGTAATGATT
The DNA here is from genome assembly GCF_000390325.3 of Nicotiana tomentosiformis. NCBI lineage: Eukaryota > Viridiplantae > Streptophyta > Magnoliopsida > Solanales > Solanaceae > Nicotiana > Nicotiana tomentosiformis. Next base: position 35,748,559 of record NC_090816.1, read on the forward strand.
TTAACTTTTTCCATAGCCTGATGTACGAGGTCTGGCCATATCAACTCTGCTTCCCCAATTTCGAACCACCCAATGGGAGATCTACATCTCCTTACATATAAAGCCTCGAACAGTGCCATCTGAATGCTAGCATGATAAGTATTACTGGAATGCCTGCCCGTCAGTGTGCGGGTTAATGGCTGTATTAATATTCACATGAGTACCCAAACCTTGCTGAAATAGTTTCCAAAAATTAGCAGTGAATTGTGCTCCCCGATCAGAAATGATGGAAATTGGGATGCCATGCAACTTGACTATTTCTTTGATATACAACTGAGCATACTGTTTCGTTGTGTCGGTAGACTTAACCGGCAAAAAGTGTGCTGATTTCATGAGTCGATCCACAATCACCCAAATTGAGTCAAACTTATGTGGAGTGCGAGGTAATCCTACCAAAAAGTCCATATTAATCATTTCCCACTTTCACATTGGAATTTCTATGTTCTGCGCCAACACACCGTGCCGTTGGTGTTCGGCCTTCACTTGCTGACAATGTATACACTTCGCCCCAAATTCCGCTACATTCTTCTTCATATCATTCCACCAATAGACTTCCTTAAGATTATGATACATTTTCGTAGAACCTGGATGCATGGAATACCTAGAAGTGTGAGCTTCTGTCATAATTCTTTCACGGAGACCATCCACATTTGGAACACATAGTCGCCCTTGGTACCTTAGTGTACCATCATCCATGCCATGAGAAAAGGCCATGGCCTTATGTTAATGAATCACCTCTTTCAATTGTGCTAACAATGGATCGTTGTATTACTTCTCCTTAACTTCCACCACAAGCGATGATTTAGCCCTATTTTGTACAATTACCCCTCCTTCACTAGAGTACGCAAGACGAACTCCCAAACTAACCAATCGGTGAACTTGCTTGGCCAATGACCTTTGATATGCCTCCATCTGAGCCAAACTACCGATAGATTTCCGGCTAACAGTATCTGCCACAACATTAGCCTTCCCTAGATGATATAGAATATCAATATCGTAGTCCTTGAGTAACTCAAGCCATCTTCTCAGCCTCAGATTCAATTCCTTCTGCTTGAAAATATATTGAAGTCTCATATGGTCCGTGAATATATCCACATGGACCCCATATAAATAATGACGCCAAATTTTCAATGCAAATACCACCGCCGCAAGTTCTAAGTCATGTGTTGGATTGTTTTTTTTATGATTCTTGAGTTGCCTAGAAGCATAAGCTATCACCTTGCCATGTGCATTAATACACACCAAAGCCCAATTCTTGAAGCATCACAATATACCACAAATCCATTTGCACCCTCTGGTAAGATCAACACCGGTGCCGTAGTCAATGTTGCTTTCAATTCCTGGAAACTCCTTTCATATGCATCTGACTACTGGAGGGACCATTGCACCCTCAGTAGGCGTAGGGACAGGTGTGGTCTAATCGGTTGTAGTAGAATCAGGCAGTGTAGTAACCGAAGGAATATTCTCACTCCTTGGGGTTTTGATACCAGTTCTTGCCTTTTTCTTAGGTGTCGTATATTGAAAGTTAAACCAAAGCACGAGTTAAAGGAGGAACAATCTTACTTCCAGCTTTATCGCACAATCAAGAACATGAAGGAAGGGTATTATTCCTAAATGCCCAAGTAGAATCCTAATTATAGATGTGGTCGACAATACACCGATAAGAAGGACTCTACTAGACACGGCTACGAGACATCCTAGGACACTTTAAAACCTTAGGCTCTCATACCAAGTTTATCACGCCCCAAAATCGGGTAGCGCGACCGGTGCTCAACCGAGTGAACCCGGCCGAGCAAGCCTATTAGACTTCCTTCTACCCAAACTCATCCATGAATGGAGATAATTTATATTTCTAATAATTAGACAAAAATGTGCTCATGTCTACAATAATAAGTCATTACCAATATTTTCATCATTTTTAATGTCTCAAATGGACAAGTAATACAACCACAACATAACAAAATTTGACTTTCCCAGCACCAATACACAACCCACACTATGTCTACGGAGCCTCTAATAGATACAAAAGAGTACTATGATAATACTGGCAACAAGGCCCCGACTATACCTCAAACACAATATGCGTGGAACGAAATATACATGACCCTGAAATGAAGTGGGACTCACCAAGTTAGCTGGGAAGAGGATGTACCGCTATCACTGATCAATGCCTCCTCCTATGGAACCACCTGCATCCATTGAACATGCAGTGCCCCCGAAAAAAGGGATGTTAGTACATATGGAATAGTGCCACTATGAATGACAAAACACCCTCTCAATAGAATGATAAATAATATAAATAAGAATATCATAATATCAATGGAAGCCTTAAACAACATCAAACCTCAACTTAGGATCAAGACAGTGTTCAAATTAATTTACATATCTCGCTTTGGGAGATTTTTAGTATCGATATACCATTTGGGATACTTGTTGAACATATATCTTTCAGCCCAATCTTACTCGGAATAGCCAATTTTTATAATGAACCACTCGGGACATACATAATTTATATGAATATCGTGGGGTTCAATTCTAAGAGAGGCGTTTAGCCAACATACCTCATTTGAGCTTCCTTAAACTCTAAAATGTTCCGGATTTCTTAGAAACTTCAATCTATTGTAGAAATATAACAAATTGAACCAACATTAGGAAGATGATCACGGTTCTAGCTCATTTGTATCCTTTTATCAAACACTAGGTGTGCATTAAGGTTTCAAGGTCCTTTTATGGAGGATTCCGTCATCCCACAACCCATTCTTTACCATGTTTAGTTCAACAATCTTCCTACACCCCTTGATATTACATTAATGTAACATAAACAACTCTCATGCCTAAAAGATATCTTGCTAATTACCCATTTTCAGATAAGTTCGAAGTTAGGGGTTGGGGTGTTGAATCTTATCTCTAGGATGAAGACCTTGTGGGTTATCCTTATTAATCTTCTAAGATTCGAGCAAGAATTGAAGAACAATTATTGAGGAATACCTTCTCACTCTAGGGAACTCTCTCTCACTCTAAATTGTCACAAAGCCAAAAAATGGCCCGAAGCTTGTATTTAACGAAGTAGGATCAGGTTTTAAAAACCCAAAAATAAAGCTCTAGAACAAGGTCTGCGATCGCATAATCGATATGTGGACTGCATATCAGCCGCATAATTGGTGACCAAAACTAGCAAAAATCTGCCTGGGTCTGCAGTCACTATGCGGCCCACAGACCGATTCTGTAGTCGCATAATGAAATGCAGAACAGTTCTGCGGTCGCATAGTCGACCACAGAATGGCATCTAAAATTGCCCCTCTTCTGCTGTCGTGCCCCATTTCTCTCGGGAAATGCGGGCTTTGACGTGTGACAACAACTCTTTTAAAGGAGGTATTAAAAGAGGAGAGTCGCCACCTAAAGGTGTTTAAGGTGCGTTAGGGAACCTATTATGCAGATAACTATGTTTGACTAGTCTATGTCACCAAAGATCGGGTAAGGGCTCAAGTTACCTCAAAGAAAAGGTGTTAGGCACTCCTCGAGGTCCACAATTGTGGGTCCCGGCTGCACTTAAGATTGTGTGAATTACGATTAAGCTAGGTGATCAAATAAATAAAAGAGTTCAGAAGTCACAGAACTTTATTACAACATGATTAATATATATCTTAGTGCGTATATAGGGATACAACTATTTAGATCTAATAACAACATATAAAGAGGAGGGGGGTCCTAAGTTTTTTAGCCTAAAGGATCACACCGTGGAACAAGATGGGGTGTTACTCATATTATTTAGCGGGCACAGACTATCATTTCCTGCTACCCGATTACTATCTTTAAGTTATTACCTAAAGCGCACTAGTTGATTCTAAATCGTGCCTTATGCGTGCATACCCGCCCTATGCTTGTGGTCCAGGAGGCATTTAGACCTCTATTATTGGGTGGTTCTAGACTTGACTTAGGCTGCTCAAAAATGTTAAAACTATGCGACAATTCAAAACAAATAGGACTGCAATTAGATCCAATTAAAGGCTCACATTAGCCTCCGCAATTAGGCAAACAAATGCACGTAAACAGATTTTACATATTAGGCAGTTTTCAGAATTGAAGGGTTTGCAGTTTTTAAACTCTATAAGCATGGTTTCTAGATGATCTGATTCAGATATGCAATCCATTTTTAGACCTAATGATTTTCAAATTACCAATTAGTAAATGAGAGATGCTGCTAAGTGGCTTATTACAGATTATCAGTTGACACATCTATAGGTATGATTTCTAGGTGATTTATACCATAAGGAATAGCAGAACTTACTGGAAATGTTCAAAATTATTACGATTCCAAATAATCGTGTGGATAAACAATAAAACATTGTTTGAAAAGTGAGTAGTGATGTCCTATAAGCATGATTTCTAAAGCTTGGTGATTGGAACTGATTATCATACAATTAGCTTCTATAGGCATGCTTTCTAGATGGACGATGAGATTGCAATGGCGAATTAATTAGTTAAAATCCTATAGGCATGATATTCACTTATTTCACTTCCAACCATCTTTATAGATTATCAACAATAAGATATTTCCAATCAAGACTTTAGGAACACATATGAGAAATTAAGAGTCTTAAGCATATTGAGATTCTCTCACACAATTTGGCATCATAGCCTTCATTTGAAACATTTCTCAAAGACATAACATTTTAATACACATATCATTCTTGAACACATTCCCAAAGGATAACATAATGTGATAGGAACATTCGGAACATGTTTTGAATACATAATTCTCGATACTTTGCTTATTAGGTACAATCGAATTTATTGGGAACAACTCGGAATATAGAATAAGGAACTTGAGACAACCATACTTGAGACTTACAGGAACATCATGGAATTCAATTCTAAGAGAGTAGTTTAGCCAACATACCTCACTTTGAGCATTCCTTAAATTACTACAATATTCCGAAAATCCTAGCAATCCCAATCTATTTAGAATCATAACAAAAATTGAACCATAATTGGAAAGATATTCATGGTTTCAGCTCATTTGAGCAATTTATCAAACACTAGGTGTGCAAATTTGACTACAAGATTCTTCTACAAGATTTCCTTCATTTCACAACCCAATATTTACTTATTTTAGCTCAACAATGTTCCCACAAAATTGGTACATGCATGTATAAATATTACTCTTTATAAAAATACATCTTTAGCCCTCAAATATTTTATATTCTTTCCATTGCTCAAGTTTGAATAAAACTTATAACATTTTCCCAAAGCATCATTTGACATCAAATCTTTTGAAACAAGAATTTTAAATTGTAAAATAACAAAAATTCTTTATGCAACCCATTTACCACTTGTCCCCACAAGTATGGATGTACATTTACAAACCAACTCACGAAATAACTCAAATTTGATTATAGAGAAAATCCATCAAGAAGAGTAAGTATTCAATTTACCTCAACCTTTAAGCTCTGGAAATACTACAATGCTCCAATTGATTAAAATATTAAAATATCACCCACAATTCAATATCTACCATTAGATATCCCAACTGCATCAAAATAAATACGAAAAGATTCATAAATATCCATTTAGGCTTCACAATTCGACAATAAGCCTTTAACCATCCCAAATTATCCAATAGGCTCATCCACTAGCCTATTTAATTTAATTCTTATCATTTAATACTCATTTGGAGTCATTAATAATACTATTCTAATTACCCAACATGATCAAGTCACTATTCATTGCCTTCTCCAACAAAACTCTAGGTTCAAGAACATCCATTTCAAGAACTAGTGGTGTATCCAAATGGTGATTCCCAATTAAATTCGTTCATCAATTAAGTTCTCAAGTCTATTGGAATTTAGAAACTCAAGACATATGGATTTATATCAATTCATCACTATTCATCTTCTTCTTTACCCAAAAATGGCATTCTCCAGACCCACCCTTAGAGTTCATACAATATCCCATTATAACGTCAAATAAAACTCATAAACATGCTACCCATACTCCAATATGACATATAATATATATATATATATATATATATATATATATATATATATATATATATATATATATGAGGCTCAAGTGAAGGGAGTACCTCTGGTGGAAGAATCTCACTTTTCCTCTTTTTGGTGTTACTGAAGATTCAACCCATTTCCTATGAATTTGATCCATACTAATATTAGTGTTATCACTAATTGATGTTATATAATCATCCTTGTGCCAAAAAAACTTACCTTGAAGTGTAACCATGGTGGAAGGCTCCTCCATCTCTCTAGAAATCAATTCGACGTTGAAGAACTAATATTTTCTCTCTCTAAACCCTTTGTTTCAGCCGCTTTAAAATGGCCCTTAAAGCTGCATAGGCTCCCTGCATAGGCTACGCAGGGTAGACTTCTATCCCTCTTCAGTTGGAAGCTGCTGGATTTGCCTACGCAATTATGCGTAGGCTATGTTGTTATGTTGCGTAGGCTACGCAAGACTCACAATAGTGATGATGTTTTTAGTCAAAAGATTCTCACTTTATATTAACTTTGCAGCTCAATAATATGTATAATACAAAGAAAATTCCAAAGAAAACTATCATAGAACAACATGTATCAGAATTAAAGGCTACGCAAGACTAGCAAGCTCGCCGCGTCTCGGACTTTTTGGGTTGAACAATGCACTGATGGATAAAGGAAAATTTTTAGCAGAGAAATGCGTTTTTGCGGTCCATTATGCGACCACAGAATCACTCTGCGGACCGCATAATATCCGCAGAGTGAGGAAGAAGAGTGGCAGTTTGGATGGCATTCTGCGGTCGACTATGCGACCGTAGAATAAGTCTGGCAAGGTTATAGCTTATGCTTCTAGGCAACTCAAGAATTATGAAAAGAACTATCTAACACATGATTTAGAACTTGCGGCGATAGTATTTGCATTGAAACTTTGGCATCATTATTTATATGGAGTCCATGTGGATATATTCACGGACCATAAGAACCTTCAATATATTTTCAAACAGAAGGAATTGAACCTGAGGCAGAGAAGATGGCTAGAGTTACTCAAGGATTACAATATTGATATTTTATACCATCTGGGGAAGGCTAATATTGTGGCGGATTCTCTTAGCCGGATCTCTATGGGTAGTTTGGCTTACTTGGAGGCAGATCAAAGATCATTGGCCAAGAAAGTTCATCGATTGGCTAGTTTAGGAGTTCGTCTTGCAGACTCTGGAGAAGGAGGGGTGATTTTATAAAATAGTGCTGAATGATCACTTGTTGTGGAAGTCAAGGAGAAACAGTACAACGATCCATTATTTGCAGAAATAAAAGAGCGGATTCATAAACATAAGACCATGGCCTTCTCTCTTTGAATGGATGATAGTACACTAAGGTACCAAGGGCGACTATGTGCTCCAAACGTGGATGGTCTTCGTGAAAGAATTATGACTGAAACTCACACTTCTAGGTATTACGTGCATCTGGGTTATACAAAAATATCTCATGATCTAAGGAAGTCTATTGGTGGAATGATATGAGGAGAAATGTAGCGAAATTTGTGGCGAAGTATCCAAATTGTCAGCAAGTGAAGGTCGAACACCAACGGCCCGGTGGGTTGGCACAAAACTTAGAAATTCCATCGCGGAAGTGGGAAATGATTAATATAAACTTTGTGGTAGGATTACAGTGCACTCCGGCAAGTTTGACTCAATTTGGGTGATTATGGATCGACTCACGAAATCAGTACATTTTTTGCCAGTTAAGTCTACCGACACAGCGGAACAGTATACTCAGTTGTATATCAAAGAAATAGTCAGGTTGCATGTCACTTCAGTTTCCATCATTTCTGATCGGGGAGCACAATCCACTGCTAATATTTGGAAGAAATGTCAGCAAGGTATGGGTACTCAGGTGAATCTTAGTACAGCCTATCAACCGCAGACTAAAGGGAAAGTAGAGAGGACTATTCAGACGCTTGAGGATATGTTGTGTGCTTGCGTTCTAGACTTCAAATGTAGCTAGGATGATTTTTACCACTCATAGAATTTGCATACAACAATAGCCATCATGCTAGCATTCAAATGGCACCGTTCGAGGCTTTATATGGTAGGAGATGTAGATCTCCCATTGGGTGATTCAAAATTGGAGAAGTAGAGTAGATAGGGCTAGACCTCGTGCATCAGGCTATGGAAAAAGTGAAAATTATTAAGGAGCAGTTGAAGACTACTCAGAGTCGTCAGAAATCCTATTCGGATGTTCGTCGTAGGTATTTGGAGTTCAAATAAAATGATTTGGTATTCTTGAAAGTTTCCCCCATGAAGGGTGTAATGCGATTTGGTAAAAAATGGAAATTTAGTCCGAGGTATGTCAGACCGTACAAAATCATTCAGATGATCAGTGAGGTGGCGTACAAGCTTGAGCTACCACCTGATATGTCATTAAGACACCCAGAGTTTCATGTGTCTATGTTGAAGAAAGTAGTTGGAGATCCGACACTCATTGTTTCCGTTGAGACTATTGAGGTTAATGAGAAATTGACTTATGAAGAGATTCTAGTTTCTATTATTGATCGGCAAGTCCGAAGGTTGAGAAATAAAGAAATTGCATCTGTGAAAGTGCTATGGCAAAACCAACAGGTTGAAGAGGTTACTTGGAGGGTCGAGAAAGAAATGAAGAAAAAGTATCCTTATTTGTTTGAATAGCCATGTATTTATAAAGTTGTGTTCTATAAAAATTCTAAGGGTTGCCTTGATGTTGTACAAATTGACGTTAAGGGTGTTCCTTTCTGGTAATATATTGCTTATGAGGCCTCCGTTGGTGTTGTTTTGTGTTATGTTACGTCATTAGATTATTTATATGCTGTTAGGATGTGTTTCTGGGATTCTCTAACAGGTCGATAGGCCCAGTTACAAGGGAGACTCTGGCAAATTTGTTGGAAATTTAGGGAGTTAGCCAAATTTTGAAACTACTGGTGAGTCTAAATTAGCACTTGGGCCACATTTGATGCTAATAAAAGATTTTGACCCTCATTCGAGGACGAATGATCCTAAGTGGGGTAGAATGTAAGGCCCTGTACATTTTTGCAAAAGAAAATAATGTTTCGTGGTGTCGAACTGGGCTTACGCGTTTGAGGATTGTATAAATTCTTCGCATTTCAATTTGTTATATTTCTAAAATAGATTGAAGTTGCTAAGAATTCCGGAACATTTTAGAGTTTAAGGAAGATCAATTTAGGTATGTTGGCTAAACCCTTCTCTTGGAATTGAATCTCACGATATTCATGTAAATTATTTAAGTCCCGAGTGGTTCATTATAAAATTGGCTATTCCGAGTAAAATTGGGTTGAAAGATATATGTTCAACAAGTATCCCAAATGCTTTATTCATGTTATGTTATCAATTGAGGATGTGTTAAAAATATGGGTTGTGCATTAAAAATGTTCGACTTCAAGTCAAATTCAAACGAAGGCTATTATGCCAAATTGTTTGAAGGATCTCTATCTGCCTTAGACTCTTAATTGCTCACAGGTGTACTACAAACCTTGATTTGAATTGTTGTTGTTGGTGATGATGTTGATGTTGTAAAGTGAAAAGGTGAGCATGAAATACTAAATATGGCCAACGTACCAAGAATGATTTATAATTCTGGCCATTAGTGCCAATGAAATGAAAAGATGTGAAAGAAGTATGAAATGCAATAGTTGATATAAGAAGGTTGATATCTCGAATAACACAGCCTAGCCGATCAGGTCGTGATCGGACACCATGCCTCACAAAGGGTGGTAATTTTGCTAGAAATTGTAATTAAAATTGTGATTGTGGTCGATGTCCCTAATGGATAGCCTAGTTGATCGGGTCATGATCGGACTCCATGTTAAAGACAATGGTATTGATATTGAAACTAATTGTGGTTGATGTCTCTAATGAGATAGCCTAGCCAATCGAATCATGATAGGACTCCGTACCGAGAGTACGGTGGTATTGGTATTGTGAATAATGGCATTGTGAACAATGGTATATCGATGCTAAAATTTTCCCAATGTGAGATATGGAAATTAATTTGAACACTGTCTTGATCCTAAATTGAGGTTTAATGTTGATTAAGGCTTCCATTGATATTATGATATTCTTGTTTGTATTATTTATCATTCTATTGAGAAGGTGTTTTGTCATTCATACTAGTACTATTCCATATGTACTAACATCCCTTTTGTCGGGATCCTCTTCCCAGCTGACTTGGTGAGCCCCACTTCATATCGGGGTCCTATATCTTTTGTTCCTCATGTATTGTGTTTGAGGTATAGCCGGGGCCTTGTTGCCGGCATTATCATAGTACTCTTTTGTATCAATTAGAGGCTCCCTAGACATGGTGTGGGTTGTGTATTGGTTCTAGGAAAGTCAAACTATATCATATTATGGTTGTATTACTTGTTCCATTTGAGACTCCAAATATGATGAAACTATTGGTAATTAATTGGTATTGTAGACATGAACACCTTTTGGCTAATAATTGAAAATGGGTATTACCTCCATTCATGGATGATCTTGGGTAGAAGGAAATCTAACAGGCTTTCTCGGTCGGGTTCACTCGGTTGAGCGCCGGTCGCGCTCCCCGATTTTGGGGTGTGACAAACTTGGTATCAGAGCCTAAGGTTTGAAAGTGTCCTAGGATGTCTCGGGAGCCATGTCTAGTAGAGTCCTTCTTATTGGTGTGTTGTCGACCACGTCTATAATTAGGATGCTACTTGGGCATTTAGGAATAATACCCTTCTTTCATGTTCTTGATCGTGCGATAAAGCTGGATGTAAGATTGTTCCTCCTTTAACTCATGCTTTACTTTAACTTTCAGTATATGGCACCTAAGAAGAAGGCAAGAACTGCCCAAAGAGCCAATGTTACCCCAAGAGTGATAGTTGATCCTATATTTGGTGATGCGGGTGAGAACCCAAGGACTGAAAATATTCCTCTGGTTAATACGCTGCCTGATTCTACTACAACTGATTAGACCGCACCTATCCCTACACCTACTAAGGGTGCAACGGTCCCTCCAACTGATATACCAGCTCCACCTCTAGTTACAACTACCGATTCTAGTGTTTTTGATGTTGATCTTAGGGGAGCCATATAGATGTAGGCTCAAAAAGTGGCTTCCCAGTCCCAGAGATCAAATGTTGCACCCACTTCTTCAAGTCAGCTAGGGGATTCTACTAGTTCCAGGGTGAACAGGTTTCTCTAGTTGGATCCTCCGGTGTTCACGGGTACTAACCCAGAGGAGAATCCCTAGGACTTCATTGATGAGATGCACAAGACTCTCCGAGTTATGCGTGCTACTGAGACGGAGGAAGTGGAATTAGCCTCCTAACTCCTGAAAGAGGTGGCATATTCTTGGTTTTAACTGTGGGAGGAGTCCCGTGAAGAAGGGAGCCCTCCGGCGAGGTGGGGTGAGTTACTGATGCCTTCATTGATCATTTCTTGCCTGCAGAGACTAAGGCAGCCCATGCTGTTGAATTTGGGAACCGGAGGCAAGGTAGCCTGAGTGTGTGGGATTACCACATGAGATTCGCGTACCTGTCCAAGTATGTTATTTACATGTTCCCTACTATGGAGGGTAGAGTCCGCCGGTTTGTACATGACCTTAGCCCCTTAGTAATTAATGAGGCCACTACAGCAGCCTTGAATTTTGATATGAACTATGGAAAGATGGTGGCATTCGCTCAAGCAACAGAGACTCACAAATTGAGGAACAGAATGGAGCGGGAGGGTAGTAATAAGGCCCGTTCTACGGGCAACTTTGGTGGTTCTTCTGGTGGTGGCAGGTTAGCCTTCAGGGGAGGTTCGTTAGGGCCATCACAGTCCCTTGCTCAGTCTTCGGCTAGTGCACCGCCATGATGGCCCATTCAACAACAACACTGGAGCCATTGCAGGCCTAGTGAGGGCAAGAGGGGATCCTATCAGCAGGGTCGTCATGGTGGTAGATTCTAGTAGTAGAGGAGGACCCCATGCCCTAGGTGTGGAAAGATGCACTTAGGAATATGGTATATGGACTAACATATATGCTACGGATGCGGATTAGGGGTCACATTTAGGGGGATTGTTGTTCATCCCGCCAGGGTGCGAGCAGGGGTATGACATAACCAGCAAGTTCTGCAGCTACTACATCTGCACCACCTCTCTAGCTCGAGGCACTCCAACACCCACAGAGCGTGGTCTAACTAGGGGTGGAGCACAAAATATGGGAGGATCCGGCAATTTATATGTTATGAGGGGTCTCCATAATTCAGAGGCTTTGCCAGATATTTTCACAGGATTATTGACTGTCCAATCTCATGATATGTAATGCTCTTATTGATCCAGGTTCTACTTTGTCATATGCCACACCTTATGTTCCTATGAAATTTGGGATAGAACGAGAACAGCTTTATGAGCCATTCTATGTATCTACTTCAGTTGGTGAGTCTATTTTGGCCATGCGGATTTATAAGGATTGTGTTGTCACGTTGCGTGGTCGGGGTACCATGGCCGATCTTATTGAATTGGGAATGATTGATTTTGATGTAATAATGGGGATGGATTGGATTTATTCTTGTTTTTCCAAGCTTGATTGCCGAACCACGACTGTTAGGTTCGATTTTCCAAATGAGCCGGTTATTGAGTGGAAGGGTGATGATGTAGTGCCAAAGGGTATGTTTACTTCTTACCTTAAGTCCACGAAAATGATTAACAAGGAGTGTATTTACAATTTGGTCTGGGTAACGGACACCGATGCTAAGGCACCTACACTTGAGTATATGCCTATTGTGAATGAATTTCCGGGAGTCTTTCCGGATGAACTCCCTGGGATCCCACCTGATAAGGAGATTAATTTTGGGATTGATGCGATACCAAACACGCATCCTATATCTATTCCACCCTACATAATGACACCGGCTAAATTAAAGGAGCTAAAGGAACAATTGAGAGACTTGTTAGAAAAGGGTTTTATCCGGCTGAGTGTGTCGCCTTGGGGCACACCGGGCCTTTTTGTAAGAAAGAAAGATGGGTCACTGAGAATGTGTATTGACTATCGGCAGCTTAACAAGGTCACAATCAAGAATAAGTACCCACTTCCAAGGATAGATTACTTGTTTTACCAATTGTAGCATGCTAGGTACTTCTCCAAGATCGATTTAAGATCCGGATATCACCAATTGATGATCAGGGAGAAGGATATTTCGAAAATAGCTTTTAGAACCCGATATGGGCACATTGAATTTTTGGTAATGTCTTTTCGGCTAACAAATGCCCGAGCAGCTTTCATGGATCTTATGAACCGAGTTTTCAAGTCGTTCCTCAATTATCTTGTGATAGTGTTCATTGATGATATTCTTGTATATTCACGAAGTCGAGAGGACCTTGCTAGTCATCTCAGGGTAGTTCTGCAAACCCTATATCAGCACGAGTTATATGCGAAATTTTCAAAATGTGAATTTTGGCTTGAATCTATTACATTCTTGGGTCATGTCGTTTCCAGAGAAGGAATTGAGGTTGATCCTCAGAAAATTGTAGCTATGAAGAATTGCCCAAGGCCTACAACTCCAACAGAGATTCGCAGTTTCTTAGGCTTAGCGGGGAATTACAGAAAGTTTGTGGAAGGGTTCTCAACCATTGCCTCTCTGTTGACTAAATTGACACAGAAGGAAGTTAAGTTCCAATGGTCAGATGCATGTGAAAGGAGTTTCTAGGAATTGAAAGCAAGATTGACTACGACAGCGGTGTTGAACTTTCTAGAGGGTGCAGATGGATTTGTGGAATATTGTGATGCTTCAATAATTGGCCTTTGATGTGTATTAATGCAACATGACAAGGTTATAGCTTATGCTTCTAGGCAACACAAGAATCACGAAAAGAACTATCCAACACATGATTTAGAACTAGCGGCGGTAATATTTGCATTAAAAATATGGCATCATTATTTATATGTAGTACATGAGGATTTATTCACGGACCATTAGAGCCTTCAATATACTTTCAAGCAGAAGGAATTGAATCTGAGGCAGAGAAGATGGCTTGAGTTACTCAAGGACTACGATATTGATATTCTACATCATCTGGGGAAGGTTAATGTTGTGGCAGATGCTCTTAGCCCGAAATATATGGGTAGTTTAGCTCACTTGGAGGCAGATCAAAGGTCATTGGCCAAGGAAGTTCATCGATTGGCTAGTTTAGGAGTTCGTCTTGCAGACTCTGGTGAAGGAGGGGTGATTATACAAAATAGGGCTAAATCATCACTTGTTGTGGAAGTCAAGGAGAAATAGTACAATGATCCATTGTTGGCACAACTAAAAGAGGGGATTCATAAACATAAGATCATGGCCTTCTCTCTTGGAATGGATGATGCTACACTGAGGTACCAAGGGCGACTATGTGTTCCAAACATGGATGGTCTCCATGAAAGAATTATGATTGAAGCTCACACTTCTAGGTATTACATGCATCCGGACTCTACAAAAATGTATCATGATCTTAAGGAAGTCTATTGGCGGAATGATATGAGGAGGAATGTAGTGGAATTTGTGGTGAAGTGTCCATATTGTCAGCAAGTGAAGGCCGAACACCAACGGCCCAATGGGTTGGCACAAAACATAGAAATTCCAATGTGGAAGTGGGAAATGATTAATATGAACTTTGTGGTAAGATTACCGCGCACTCAACGCAAGTTTTGCCGGTTAAGTCTACTGACACAGCATAACAGTATGCTCTGTTGTATATCAAAGAAATAGTCAGGTTGCATGGCACTCCAGTTTCCATCATTTCTGATCTGGGAGCACAATGCACTGCTAATTTTTGGAAGAAATTTCAGCAAGGTCTCGGTACTCAGGTGAATCTTAGTACAGGCTTTTACCTGCAGACAGACGGGCAGGCATAGTGGACTATTCTGATGCTTAAAGATATGTTGCGTGCTTGCGTTATAGACTTCAAATATAGCTGGGATGATCATTTATCACTCATAGAATTTGCATATAATAATAGCTATCATGCTAGAATTCATATGGCACCGTTCGAGGCTTTATATGGTAGGATATTTAGATCTCCCATTGGGTGGTTCGAAATTGGGGAAGTAGAGTTGATAGGGCTAGACCTCGGGCATCAGGCAATGGAAAAGTTAAAATCATTAAGGAGCAGTTGAAAACTTTTCAGAGTCATCATAAATCCTATTCGGATGTTCGTCGTAGAGATTTGGAGTTCAAAGAAGTTGATTGGGTATTCTTGAAAGTTTCCCCCATAAAGGGTGTAATGCGATTTGGTAAGAAAGGGAAATTGAATCCGAGGTATGTCGGACCGTACAAAATCATTCAGAGGATCAGTGAAATGGCGTACAAGCTTGAGCTACCACCTGAGATGTCATTAGTACATCGGGTGTTTCATGTGTCTATATTGAAGAAAGTAGTTGGAGATCTAACACTCAATGTTCCGGTCGAGACTATTGAGGTTAATGAGATATTGACTTACAAAGAGATTCCAGTTTCTAATATTGATTGGCAAGTCCGAAGGTTGAGAAATAAAGAAATTGCATACGTGAAAGTGTTATGGCGAAACCAACAGGTTGAAGAGGGTACTTGGGAGGCCGAGAAAGAAATAAAGAAAAAGTATCCTTATTTTTTAGAATAGCCATGTATTTATAAAGTTGTGTTCTATAACAATTTTAAGGGTTACCTTCTATGAATTATGTATCATTTGTACAAATTGACGTTAAGGGTGTTCCTTTCTGGAAATATATTGCTTGTGAGGCCTCAGTTGGTGTTGTTTTGTATTATGTTATGTCATTGGATTATGTATATGTTGTTAGGATGTGTTTCTGGAATTCTCTAACAGGTAGATAGGCCCAGTTGCAAGGGAAACTTTCGCGAAATTTTTGAAAATTTAGGGAGTTTACCAAATTTTGAAACTACTAGTGAGTGTGAATCAACAGTTGGGCCACATTTGATGCTAATAACAGATTTTGACCCTCATCCGAGGATGAATGATGCTAAGTGGGGGATAATGTAAGGCTCCATAAAATTTTGCAAAAGAAAATAATGTTTCGTGGTGCCGAATTGGGCTTACGTGTTTGAGAATTGAACAATGCACTAAGGGATAAAGGAAAATTTTTGGCAGAGAAATGCATTTTTGCGGTCCATTATGCAACCGTAAAATCACTCTGCGGACCGCATAATGGCCGCAGAGTGAGGCAGGAGAGGGGCAGTTTGGATGCCATTCTTCGGTCGACTTTGCGACCGCAAAACTATTCTTTAGTTCATTATGCGCTCGCAGAATAAGCCTACGGGCCGCATACTGAACGCAGACCTAGGCAGATGTTTGTCAGTTTTAGACACCAATTATGCGCCCGATATGCGATCGCAGACCTTGTTCCGGAGTTTCATTTTTGGGTTTTTAAAACCCGACCCTACTTCGTTAAAATCTGACATTTTAGAGTGAGAGAGAGTGCCCTAGAGGGAGAAGGTGTTCCTCAATAATTGTTCTTCAATTCTTGCTCGAATCTTGGAAGATTAACAAGGATAACCCACAAGGTGTTCATCCTAGAGGAAAGATTCTACACCCTAACCCCTAATTTTGAAATTATCTGAAAATGGGTAATTAGCAAGATAATTTTTGGGCATGACAATGTTTTATTTTACATGCATGTAATATCAAGGGGTGTAGGAAGATTGTTGAACTAAGAATGGTAAAGAATGGGTTGTGGGATGATGGAATCCTCCACAAAAGGACCTTGAAACCTTAATGCACACCTAGTGTTTGATAAAATGCTCAAATGAGCTAGAACTATGATCATCTTCCTAATTTGGGTTCAATTTGTTATATTTCTAAAATAGATTGAAGTTGTTAAGAATTCCGGAACATTTTAGAGTTTAAGGAAGCTCAATTGAGGTATGTTGGCTAAACCCTTCTCTTGGAATTGAATCCTACGATATTCATATAAATTATGTAAGTCTCGAGTGGTTCATTATAAAATTTATGTTCCGAGTAAGATTGGGTTGAAAGATAAATGTTCAACAAGTATCCCAAATGCTTTATTTATGTTATGTTATCAATTGAGGATCTGTTAAAAATATGGGATGTGCATTAAAAATGTTCGAGTTCAAGTCAAATTCAAACGAAGCCTATTATGCCAAATTTTGTGAAGAATCTCTATGTGCCTTAGACTCTTAATTACTCACAGGTGTACTACACACCTTGATTTGAATTGTTGTTGTTGGTGATGATGATGTTGATGTTGGAAATTGAAAAGGTGAGCATGAAATACTAAATACGGCTAACGTGCCAAGAATGATTTATAATTATGACCATTAGTGCCAATGAAATGAAAAGATGTGAAAGAAGTATAAAATGCGATGATTGATATAAGAAGAATGTTGTCTCGAATAAGACATCCTGGCCGATCGGGTCGTGATCGGACACCATGCCGCACACATGATGGTGATTGTGCTGGAAATTGTAATTGAAATGGTGATTGTGGTCGATGTCCCTAATGGATAGCCTAGCTGATCGGGTTGTGATCGGACTCCGTAGTCATGGTGTGGGTTGTGTATTGGTGCTGGGAAAGTCAAACTATATCATGTTGTAGTTGTATTACTTGTTCTATTTGAGACTCCAAAAATGATGAAAATATTGGTAATGAATTGGTATTGTAGACATGAACACCTTTTTGGCTAATTATTGAAAATAGGTATTACCTTCATTCATGGATGAGCTTGGGTAGAAGGATGTCTAACAGGCTTGCTCGGTCGGGTTCACTCGGTTGAGCGCCGGTCGCAATCATCAATTTTGAGGTGTGACAGAGATGATAAGCATGTTTTCCAATTTAAAAAGTTAAAACAAATACAGCTTTCACCAACTCTGTATACAAAGGAGACATACAGCAAGTAACATGTACTCAAATACTTCTACATAGATGTAAGGGTCTATGCATTACATGAGCCAATTTCATATAAATTTCCAAATGGCAGGTATATGATACCTTTACATGAGTCCAACATGAAAACATACGATATGTATGAAGTACGTAAGCGCTATTAAGAACGTTTATGTATGAGGTGCATTAAGAATGGTTTATTGTCTAAGAAGATCCCCAAGGCTAAGTCAAGTTGAAAATTTTATGATGAGATAAAGTTTCAAAAGAATTCGCACAATATCTAACTTCAAACGAGCATACCTCTCTTGATATAAAGAGTTATATGGTGTATTGCCTATCAAAAGAAAGGTCTATGTGTGTAGTTTTTAATATTTCAAACCGTTAATTATTTGGACACTCCTACAACATGTTATTACCAAATTACCAAAGGCTAGAAAATGTAATTTTGCGGTCAGATGTGCGACCGCAGAGTCATTATGCGATCGCGAAAGTGCTACTGCAACCGCAAAAATTGTCATAGAATGGACTAGTACAGCCCATCTTTTGGCATAGATTTTGCGGTGCATTTTGCGACCCGCATAGCCTGCGGTCCATTATGCGTCCGCAAACCTGATTTCGGTGGATTAATTTTTCTATTTTCATAACCCAACCCCATTTTGATAAATAGCCATTGGGGCTTGTTTTAGGGCAATTATCTGAGATTTTTTAGAGATAAGTGAGAGTGTTATAGAAATAGAAAGTAGATGAAGTGTTTTGTTCATCAAGATCTTGCCCATGCTTTGAAATCCAACAAAGAAATCTCACAAGATCTTCATCTAAGAGGTAAGGTTCCATACCCTAGTTTTTAATTTCGAATTTGGGTAAAAGATGTTGATGTGGATTATGATTCTTAGGTTTAAGAGTATTATTTATACATGCTTGTACTAATAAGGTTTGTGGGAACATGGTTGAGCTCAAATAAGTAAATATTGGGTTGTGGAGTGAAAGAAATCTTGTAGAAGAACCTTGTAGTTAAATATGATGCCTAGTGTTTGATAAATTGCTCAAATGCGATGAGACCATGAATATCTTCCAAATAATGGTTCAATTTTGTTATGTCTCAAAATATATTGAGATTGCTAGAATTTCCATAATGTTGTAGTATTTTACGGAAAGCTCAAAGAAAGGTATGTTGGCTTCCCGTATGTTTCAAATATGGTTATCTCAAGTTCCTTCTTCTATGTTCCGAGATGTTCCCAATAAATTCGATTGTCCCGAGTAAGAAAAGTGTCGAGAATTATGTATTCAAAAGGTGTTATGAATGTTCCTATCACATTATGTTATCCTTTGGGAATGTGTTCAAGAATGATATGTGTATTAAAATGTTATGTCTTTGAGACATGTTTCAAATGAAAGCTATGATGCCAAATTCTGTGAGAAAATCTCAATATGCTTAAGACTCTTAATTGCTCATATGTGCACCAAAAGTTTTGATTGAAAATGTATTATTGATGATAATCTATAAAGATGGTTGAAAGTGAAATAAGTGAATTGGGAATATAAAGTTTGACCAATGTGCCAAGAGTGAAAGTTATACTTGTGGCCAATGGTGCCAATGAAATAAGATGATGTGAGAAAGATTATGAAATGAGCTTTGATTCAACTGTTTCAAAATTGATATCGAAAATAGAATTGCCTAAAAGCTTATGAACTCAAGTCATGCTCATATGTGGCTGTTTTGACAGACGCTATGATTTGTGAGTATTTTCAATGTGTATTGCGTTCTTACATATTCGTGAGTGAAAATTGTGTATTGCCCTTTGTGGGGGAAAATAGGTCAAGAATAAATAGTGTGTTATTTGTTGATGATTTTCACTTGCGCATGAATTGCCAATTATTTTACTCCATTTCTCGAAAAGGAATCTATTGTGCTTAAATTGTTCATTTCTAATTAACTTAAAGTTGTGATTTCTGGAATATTATATGTATGTTGATATTTATGATGATGATACATGACAGGGGAGAAATAAAAAGTGTGGAATATCAAATATGGCCACCGTGCCTTGAATAAAGAATCTTGTGAATGGACAAAAGAGCCAAGGAAATATTGTTGTTGTTATTGGTTGAAAATACTAGTGGAGATTTATACAATGTGAAAGATGATTGTAAATACATTTGCACCTACGTTAATTTTGTGAATTATTACCCTTATTTGGGATGAGATTGTTGTAATAAAATTATTCTTCTTAATTGGGATAAGATTGATTGATATAAAAGGGTTGATGTCTCGAATAAGACAGCCTAACAGATCGGGTCGCGATCGAACACCATGTCGCACACATAGTGGTGATTGTACTGGAAATTGTAATTGAAATTGTGATTTTGGTTCATGTCATCACATAAGACAGCCTAACTGATCGGGTCGTGATCGGACTCCGTGCTAGATTCACGTGGTATATTTACACAGAAATTATGATTGAGATTGTGATTGTGGTTGATGTCTTCAAATACGATGGCCTAGCCGATCGGGTCATGATCATACTCCGTGGTAAAAGTATGGTGGTATTGGTATTGATAGTGATTGTGGTTGATGTCCCTAATGAGATAGCCTAGCCGATCGGGTCGTGATCGGACTCCGTGCTAAAAGTATGGTGGTATTGCTATTGCGAATATTGGTACTGTGAACGGTGGTATTGGTATTGTGAATATTGGTATTGTAAAAGGTGAAATTGTGAACAGTGATATATCGGTGCTAAAGATCTCCCAACCAAAAATAATATTATCATCATATTTTGATTATCACTTCAAAATATTATCTTCATATTTTGGAAATTATTATGTTTTAACTTGGCATTTGAATATCATTGATTGTTGATTGTTGTTTCCATGGTTTTCCCTTTCTTACATTAGCATTCTATTTTGAAAGAGGACAGTTAGTCTTACATACTAGTACTATTCCATATGTACTAACGTCCCTTTTGCCGGGGACACTGCATCTTCAATGGATGCAGGTGATTCAGCAGCGGGCAACTTTGGTCCTCGTTAGCAGTTACTCCCTATTCAGCAGGTTTTGGTGAGCCCTACTCTATTCCAAGACCGATGTCACTTGATGTTACACTTTATGTCTTGAGGTATAGCCGAGGCCTTATTTCCGGCACTTCCATACTATTCTTCGGTCATACTTAAAGGCTCCGTAGGCAGGTTGTCGGTGGTGTATGATGTTGGAAATCGAACTACAAATGCTGCTAGTTGGCAAACATATTTTTCGATTAATTCTATAAACTTGTAATACTTTGAAAATTATGAATGAAGTTGCTAATGGAAATGAAATGGGAGTTGTTAATGAAATATTTTCAGTGTTTGATTAATGGAGTGCATCTCCTCTTTATTCATGGATAAGTTTGGGTAGAAGGAAATCTAATAGGCTTGCTCGGCCGGGTTCACTCGGTTGAGCGCCGATCACACTCCTCGAGTTTGGTGCGTGACAAACTTGGTATCAGAGCCTAAGGTTTTAAACTGTCCTAGGATGTCTCAGAGCCATGTCTAGTAGAGTTCTTCTTATCGGTGTGTTGTCGACCACATCTATAATGAGGAGGCTACTTGGACATTTAAGAAATTCACACTTCTTTGTTACTCCAGATAATGCGATAGAACTCAAGATAGGAAGCTAATTTCATGGTTATGTCTCATTTTTCATATGAGTAACCCACGGGTTCGAGGTAGCGAGAATGAAATGAAAGAACCAGCTGCTAGGGAAAATGTCCCTATTCCTATTAATGTCACCACGCCGCTAGATCATGTGGTGAGAGAATGTAAGGAACGAAAGAGGGTTGTTTGTACCAATAAGCTGGAATGTCTGATATGAAATAATAGCCACTCGGGTTTATGTTAGATGATTCTTGAAATACACCCATCCAGAGGGGGCACAAGAAGAACAAATGCCCTTAGGTTGGATACACCCATCCAGGTCTGCCCGATATGCGGGCAAATATATTTTGCATCATGTTGTGAGTATACTCAGAAGCATTTTAGGGGTGCAAAAGTCCATACAACGAGTTGTTACAGATATTGTTACTCTCGCCATGAAGGCTTGGAGGATGACTGAGGGGAATGCTTATGATGTATGCAAAAAGGGTAAATATCAAGTAAGTGGGGCGAGTCAGTTTAGCGGGCCCCATCCTCGTTGTGTGAAGTGTATGAGATGTCATTCAGGGGTGTGTCAGTATGGTACTATCGTATGTTTTGGATGTGGCGTAGAGGGCATCAATTAAGGTACTGCCCTGTCAATCTAAAGTCATCAATTAAGTCACTCCTTAGTACATCATTATGAACACCACGCTATTTTCCTTTTTGTATATGTACATCAATATTGAAAGGGCTTACATAAATATGGTCTTAACCAAAACGTTGAATCACAAAATGTTGCATATACCTACTCTTTGAACGAGACGCATTATTCGCGAATCCACTATATCACAAATTCTCTTATTTAAAACCTATTGTGGAATTGAGCTCTATAATTATGTCCTTGGAATGAGTTATAACTCTAGGATTAATACTTCCCACTTGATTTCCTAACTTCTCAACAAGGGACTATACCTGATGAATTTCGGACAGAACCTTTTGATTCAAATGGATAACATTTTCTCACTGGTGCCTATGCACGCACCACCATAATAATTACCTATATGGTATTAAATCTAATGTAAAGAATCCTAGTGTTGAGATTCTTCTAGAGCCACTATTTTTCTCTTCGGTGTATATGGCTCCTATGGTTTGAACAATCACTTTGTTCCTTCGTGTATATTATCATAAATCCTTTTCACCGTCTAGTAATATGAGAGCATATTGATTTGAAAGACAAATTTGTCATATCTCTAGTCCTCTCATATAGGATAGGATCAACTATTGGCAAGGGTTAAGCTGTCAAAATGATAATAGTCTCACAAGTGTTCAACTTCTTTTTCAACCTTATGGGTTTGTGGTATAGATTTCTTGTGAAAAATATTGTTAAGAGTGTAATGCAACTTCGTGTATCTTGAAACCCATATCAAATTCAAAGTGTTATAATATTCTCTTTTCGAGTTAAACTGACTTTTTTTCCTACATTCCAAGAGGCGACTAGTGTCACATACTTGGCTATCTCTCTTTGAAGCCTACTTTTTCCGAACAAGGCACTTATGAAATAAAACTATTGTTTTTGTCCTTTTCATGACTCATTTCTTTTAAATCTCATAATCAAGAACATGGTCCCTACATTATCAATACCTACTAGGCAACTCTATGCCTCATTTGTCAAATCAATGATGTCATCACAATAATTAATCATGCCAGCGCTATTGGTAGTAACCTTCATGTCTCTTAGGATATAACCTCCTGAAATGCTGTGCTTAGCACATTGATGGATTCTTGAATAATTCTAGCTAATCCCAAACCTTGTTGTTCATATTTATAGTAACCTATGGGGGTTGAAAGTTCAAATATGTTAAAGAAGAAGCATCATCATGTGATCAAATATATTGGATAGGAAGTTTTATGGTCATATTCAAGCTAGCACATCTTAGACTAATTGTTGAAGGTCACCAAAGGTTTAGTATGGGTGTTCGGCATAGAAATTTAGAGTTGAAAAAAGTGAACGGGTTATTCTCAATATTTTCTCCATGAGGGTGGTATGTGAATTGTTAATAAAGGTAAATTTTGTGTAGTCACATTAGGACTTATGAAATCTTGAAGGGAATAGGCCAAACTATGAGTATGATGTTTCCTTGTTATTGTTCTCCGTGTACCTGATGTTTCGCGTGTCTATGTCTAAGGAGGTAATTGGAAATCCTTTGTATATCGTTCAGGTGGAGGTTATTGGAGGTGAAGTTAATAGATAGTTAGCTTATGAGATGTACCTAATTGTCATCCGTGTTAGATAAGCCCGGAGGTTGGTATTGCCTATGTTAATGTGTTATGGCGAAGTCTGTAAGTCGAAAAGCTCACCTTGAAGGCCAAAAGTGTTGTGGAAAGAAAATATTTTTGCTTGATTGTATAGCAATTGGCTTTGATTTGAAAGGTAATTTCTAGGTGTTATGATTTAAAAATGTGCAGTTCATGTCAAGATACCACTTTTGTTAATGTAATGCCCTAATATTAAGATCGATGTTGTTGATATATATTGTGATGCGTTGTTGAGTAAATGGTATATTGTTAGGATTGATTTCTGGGATTCTCTCACAGGTCGATAGTCCCAGTTACAGGAGAAACTCTGTCGAAAGTTTTAATAATTTGTAAAGATAGCCAAATCTTAAGGTCCATAAGTAAGTTGAAATTTTTGAAAGGATGTATAAAACTGATGTTTTCATAAGTGCCTATGTATAATGCTTGGAGGTAAAATGATGGTAACTCTATTCTTAGAAGGGACATGTAAAACATTCGAGGACGAATTTTCTTAAGTGGGGGAGAATGTAACATCCCGAACAATTTTGAAGTACTTAAGCGCTATTAAGAAAGTTTATGTGCGCAAATTATATTATTTTGTGTGTAGAAAAGGACTTCTTTATGAATGATATTAATTGATCATGATAATATATGTATGAGTTTCATTAATAATGGTTTATGGTCTAAGAAGATCCACAAGGCTAAGTCAAGTTGAAAATTTTATGATGGGATAAAGTTTCAAGTGAGTTCGCACAAAACCTAACTTCAAACAAGCATAAATCTCTTGATATGAAGATCTAAATGGTTTATTACCTATAAAAAGAAAGGTCTATGTATCTAGTGTCTAATTCTTCAAACCGTTCAGCATTTGGACAGACCTACAAGAAGTTATAACCAAATTACCAAAGGCTAGAAAAATGTGATTCTGTGGTCAAATGTGCGGCCGCAGAATCATTATGCGATCGCGAAAATGCTTCTACAACCGCAAAACTGATCGGAGAATGGACTAGTACATCCCAGTTTCTGGCACCAATTTTGCGGTGCATTTTACGACCCGCATAGCCATTCTGTGGTCCATTATGCGACCGCAGACCTGATTTCGGAGGGTTAATTTTTTTTATTTTCATAACCCGACCCCATTTTGATAAATAGCCTTTGGGGCTTATTTTGGGGCAATTATCTTAGGTTTTTTATAGAGAAGTGAGAGTGTTATAGAGAGAAAAAGTAGATGAAATATTTTGTTCATCAAGATCTTGCCCAAGCATTGAAATCCAACAAGGAAATCTCACATGATCTTCATCTAAGAGGTAAGGTTCCATACCATAGTTTTCAATTTTGAATTTGGGTAAAAGATAGTTGATATGGAGTACGATTCTTGGGTATAAAAGTATTATTTATACATGTTTGTACTAATAAGATTGTGGAAATATTGTTGAGCTCAAATAAGTAAATATTGGGTTGTGGAGTGAAGGAAATCTTGTAGAAGAACCTTGTAGTTAAATTTGCATACCTAGTGTTTGATAAAACGCTCAGATGAGCTGAGACCATGAATATCTACCTAATAATGGTTCAATTTTGTTATGTCTCAAAATAGATTGGGATTGTTAGAATTTCCGGAACATTGTAGTAAATTACGAAAAGCTCAAAGCAAGGTATGTTAGCTAAACTACTCTCTTAGAATTGAATTCCATGATATTCCCATAAGTTTCGAATATGGTTGTCTTAAGTTCCTTATTCTATGTTCCGAGATGTTCCCAATAAATCTGATTGTCCCGAATAAGAAAACTGTCGAGAATTATGTATTCAAAACATGCTACGAATATTCCTATCACATTATATTATCCTTTGAGAATGTGTTCAAGAATGATATGTGTATTAAAATGTTATGTCTTTGAGACATGTTTCAAATGAAGGCTATGATGCCAAATTATGTAAGAGAATCTCAATATGCTTAAGACTCTTAATTTCTTATATGTGTACCTAAAGTCTTGATTGGAAATGTCTTATTATTGATAATATATAAAGATGGTTGGAAGTGAAATAAATGAATTGGGAATATTAAGTGTGGCCAATGTGCCAAGAATGAAAGTTATACTTGTGGCCAATGGTGCCAATGAAATAAGATGATGTGATAAAGATTATGAAATGAGCTTTGATTCAACTTTTCCAAAATTGGTATCGAAAATAGAATTGCCTAAAAGCTTATAAACTCAAGTCATGCTCATATGTGGCTATTTTAACAGATGCTATCATTTCTGAGTATTTTCAATGTGTTTTGCATTCTTACATATTCGTGAATGAAAATTGTGTATTGCCATTTGTGGGGAAAAATATTTCAAGAATAAATTATGTGTTATTTGTTGATGATTTTCTCTTGTGCATCAATTTCCAATTATTTTACTCCATTTCTCGAAAAGAAATCTATTGTGCTTAAATTGTTCATTTCTAATGAACTTAAAGTTGTGATTTTCGGAATATTAGATGTATGCTGATATTTATGATGATGATACATGAGAGGGAAGAAATGAAAGTGTGGAATATCAAATATGGATACCGTGCCTGGAATAAAGAATCTTGTGAATGGCCAAAAGAGCCAAGGAAATATTGTTGTTGTTATTGGTTGAAAATACCAGTGGAGATTTATACAATGTGAAAGATGATGAGGTTAATACATTTCCACCTATGTTATTTTTGTGAATTATTCCCTTTATTTGGGATGAGATTGATGTGATAAAAGTATTCTTCTTAATTGGGATGAGATTGATTGATATAAAAGGGTTGATGTCTCTAATAAGACAGCCTAGTCGATTGGGTCGTGATTGGACACCATGTTGCACACATGGTGGTGATTGTGATGGAAATTGTAATTGAAATTGTGATTTTGGTTGATGTCATCACATAAGAAAGCCTAACCAATGGGGTCGTGATCGGACTACGTGCTAGATTCACGGTGGTATATTTGCACAAAAATTGTGATTGAGATTGTGATTGTGGTTGATGCCTTCAAATAGGATGGCCTAGCCGATCGGGTCGTGATCGGACTCTGTGCTAAAAGTACGTTGGTATTGGTATTGATAGTGATTGTGGTTGATATCTCTAATGAGATATCCTAGCCCATCGGGTCGTGATCGGACTTCGTGCTAAAAGTACGGTGGTATTGTTATTGCGAATATTGGTACTGTGAAGGTAGTATTGGTATTGTGAATATTGGTATTGTAAAAGGTGAAATTATGAACAGTGATATATCGGTGCTAAATATCTCCCAACCAAAAATAATATTATCATCATATTTTGATTATCACTTCACAATGTTATCTTCATATTTTGGAAATTATTATGTTTTAATTTAGCATTTGAATATTATTGATTGTTGATTATTGTTTCCACGGTTTTCCATTTCTTACATTGGCATTCTATTTTGAAAGAGGACAGTTAGCCTTACATACTAGTACTATTCCATATGTAGTAACGTCCCTTTTGTCGGGGGCGATGCATCTTCAATGGATATAGGTGATTCAGCAGCGGGCAACTTTGGTCCTCGTTAGCAGTTACTCCCTATTCAATAGGTTTTGGTGAGCCCTACTCTATTCCAGGCCCGATGTTACTTGATGTTACACTTTGTGTCTTGAGGTATAGACGGGGACTTGTTGCCGGCACTTCCATACTATCCTTATGTAATACTTAGAGGCTCCGTAGATAGGTTGTGGGTGGTGTATGATGTTGGGAATTAAACTAGAAATGTTGCTAGTATGCAAAGATATTTTTCGATTAATTCTATAAACTTGTAATGCTTTGAAAATTATGAATGAAGTTGCTAATGGAAATAAAATGGGAGTTGTTAATGAAATTTTTTCAGTGTTTGATTAATGGAGTGCATCTCCTCGTTATTTATGGATAAGTTTGGGTAGAAGGAAATCTAACAGGCTTGCTCCGCCGGGTTCACTCAGTTAAGCGTCGGGCACGCTCCCCGAGTTTGGAGCGTGATACTCTTAACATCAATTTGACACTCTCCAAGTGTCCAACAACTCACTAACATGTCCAATGCATATATAAAAATGCATCAACTATCATATAGAGAAGATATGCATGATTAAAGCATACAAATTCATGAATATGCACAAAGGATTCACTTGAATGGTCAAAGCTTCTTCATTTATGCTCAATAACTCATCTCATTGGGTCACACATCACAATCAACAAGAAACTCATCAGTTTCTCATAACTTGCGTGTACGCCACATCAAGATAGAAACATGAGAGGGCGACCGTAGAGGATGGATCCATATCCACATGCTACAGGGTCGAAGCCTCACACTATAATTATCATATCACAGTTACCGCACGGCAAAGACCTCATACCAAATCAATAACAATATCATAATCATTGCATGGCAAAAACCTCGGGCCAAATCAATAACAATATCACAAAATCCTTACTAGAGAAACCTCATGCTATAATCTTAGTCCATATCCGAGAACCATATGCAGTATGTATGTATGTATATGAATAAGAGAAGCATATATAATGCACATAGACCGAGAAATAACCATGCATAGGTGTACGCATGTGTACAAGGAATGCTCCCTAGGTAAGATGTATGCCTATGTGTATGTATGACCATAGACCCAACATACAATACGTCATCCAAATAATCAGCATGCTCAAATTAGCATCAAAATACAAATCATTGTCTTTAACATTGGTAAGGAAACTCAAGTATTCATACATCAATTTAAGGCATAGCACAAGAATTACAAGTACAGATGTGTGTTCAGAATATACGTGTGACTACGTCTAAATCAAGTATATTTCATGATGCTCAAAATAAGGTTTCATTAACCTAAACATTATCTCTAACATGGCTTATTGTGTTCACGCAGTCATTCAATTAAGTAAAGCATAGAACACATAAAACACACAATCAAACAAGGCATAAAGTAATTTAGGATCTACCCCAAGCATGAATAACCATAGCACATGCATATACGCTGATCAACTCATATATACATCACCCCCATATGTAGCAAATAATACCAATTATAAGGGGAAAATCCCTCAATGAAAACTAGGCGACACACTTACTTAATCCGGGCTAATCTTCAATATCAAACCCCGTAAAACTTATGTTCTACCCCGAAAACCACGTGCATCGAAGCCAGACATCATCCGAAAATGGCAAACAATGCTATAGGAAGTGATCCCAATCGAAAAGGTTTCGATATTTGATGAATTCCCCAAAAGTCAACCCAAACCTGCATGTCTACAATCCGAAACCAATACCAAATCTTGATAATGCATAATCTGTCAGGTCCAAATATGTGATTAGATTCCAACACCGAGTCCAAATAGGTACTCAAATCCTCAAAAACATCTCTTAAAGTGCAGACAAAACCCCAAATTCCTTCTCAAAATTTCATATTTTGTGTGTTAATAATTTATGTAGATTCTTGAAATAATACCAAAAATGAGTAGAATTACTTACCCCTTAGTCTTCTATGAAAATCTCCAAGCAAAATAGCCCATCTCCAAGTCTATGGCTCAAAATATGAAAGTTTGTACTTATAACACTTATAAGTGCTATATAACAATCTCGAAATATAACACTTATAAAGTCTGCACAGGGGTACCCTTCGCAATCGCAACAAGGCCCCCGCAATCGTGATACACAAATGCGACTATCCACTCATATCATATTTGCAAACATGAAGCTCCAATCACGAACACAAAGACCTAAACCCCAAGTCAACGCGAATGCAGCACCACAATCGCGAACGCATAAGCCACAACTCCCGCCTACATGCACACATTCACGAACGCGATGAACCAGCATGTCCAACACTATGCGAACGCAGTCCACTAACCGCGAATGCGAATAACAAAATTCCAGCAACCAAAATAATCTACACTATCGCGAAACACCTTCAATGATTGCGAAACTTATCAGAAACACTAGAAAATCAGCAATGCAAAATCCGAAAATGATCCAAAACCACCCCAAATCTCACCCAAAGCCCCTCGGGATCCCATCCAATCATACCAACAAGTCCAAATACATATTCCAAACTAATATCAAAGTCTCGAAATACCATAATTAAAATAAAAGCAAAGAATCGAAGATCAATATCTTTCTCTTAACTTTCAAACCTTCAAACTACGCTGAACGCGTCTGAGTCACACTTGAACATTCTGGATCACAACCAAAATTTTCACACAAGTCCCAATCAACTAAATGAACCCATAAATGTCTCAAAATAGTAGTAGGAGTCTAATAATACCAAAGTCAACTCTGGGTTAAACCTATAAACTCTTTGAATCTTTAAATTGCCAACTTTCGATAAATAGCGCCAAAACCTTCTAGGAGTATCCAAATCCAAATACAAGCATGCGCCCAAGTCCAAAATTGCCATACAATCCTTTTGAAACCATCAAATCCCAATTCCGAGGTTATTTACTCAAAAGATAAACCTTGGTCAACCCTTCCAACTTAAAGCTTCCAAATTGAGAATTACTCTATCAAATCCATCCAGAACCACCCAAAAATCAAAATCAACCACGCACGCAAGTCATAATAAATCATATGAAGCCACTCGAAGTCTCAAATCACAAAATAAAATTCTAGAACTAAATATGACATGTCGGGTCGTTACACTCTCCCATAATTAAATATATGTTTGTCCTCGAACATGGCAAGTGGCATTCCAAAGTCATCTAATCATTGTATAAGCTCTTCATACACAAGTATGTTGGTGATCTCACGCCACCTCAAGCCATATAAATCTATTAACACAACGCGGACCGAAGATTCTTCCTTCAACCTTGGTCCATAAGCCCTTGAACCAAATTGCAATATTCGAAACTTCTTATAAGATTTGATTCTTGTATATATTACGAAAATGATACCTGGGAAAGACACTTACCTCATCTGGGCTAGTCCAAAGCTCCAAAATCGCATTTCTTTGAGAAATCACCTCTAAATGGCTTGAATCTAACCAAACATCATCCAAGAATGTCAACCAATGCTATAGGAAGTAATCTCGAACAATAAAGCTTCGATCTTTCAAAGAATTCCAAAAAAGGTTAACAAAAGTCCATCGGTGCACGTGTGATCTAAATCCCGAACCAATGGAAAAATTTGATGACCCATAACCTGTCGAGTCCAAATATGTGAAAAGCTTCTAAAGGCGAGTCCAAATCAGTACTAAATCCCCAAAACACTCACTTAAATTGTAGGCAAAATCACCAAATTTCCTTCAAAATCACATGATTAAAGTGAATAAATCCATGGGGAAACAAGATTTATAATCACATACAAGTAGAAATTACTTACTCTCAAAGTTGTAGTAAAGATCTCCTCCCAAATTACATATTACCGAGCTCCAAACCTCAATAATGAAAAATAAGGAAACACCTCAAATATAGTGTCTGCCAAGCATTTTCTCATATGCGGACCACTTGGTCGATTCTACGGTCCAAATCTCGCATCTGCGATACTGGCCATACCACGCATCTGCGATACGCACTCTGCATTTGCAGTGTCGTAGGTGCATATATACACTCGCAGACGCGTCTTCGCTTCTGCGACTACTATCCGCATAAGTGGTCCCCCACTCTAAACATGCCTAACCTCACATTTGAGAATAGATACCTCCCAGGTGCGACATCGCACCAGCGCACCAAGAACAGCAAGTGCGACACTCCAAACCTAGCAATGCCAACAACCTCCAAAATGATCCGGAATCACTCCAAACACACCTGAGGCTCCCTGGACCTCGTCCAATTATACCAACAAGTCCAAATATATTATCCAAACCTATGTAAAGACTCGAAACACCACAAAACAAATCAAAACCAAAATCAAAGATCAAATCATCCGCTTAACTTCCAAAACTTCTAACATTCATCGAACGCTTCTGAACCACACTTAGACATTCTGGATTCCAACAAAAATTTGTATATAAGATCCAATCCACTAAGTAAACCTATCCAAGGTCTCAAAACCGAAATAGGTGTCAGATAACACTGTAGTTAATTCCTGGTCAAACATATAAACTCTCTAATTCTTTAAATTTCCAACTTCCGACAAAAGCGCCAATCCCTCCTACGAACATTTAGATTCAAATCTGAACATACGCTCAATTCCAAAATCACTATACAAACCTATGGAAACCATTAAATCCTGATTCTGAGATCGTTTACCCAAAAGTCAAACCTTAGCTAAATCTCCCAACTTAAAACATCCAATTGAGAATCACTTTATCAAATCTATCTCGAATCATTCAAAAATAAAAACTAACCATGTACGCAAGTCATAATATAACATACGAAGCCACTCAAAATCTCAAATCATAGAACAAAATTCTAGAACTCAAAACAATTGGTCGTATCGTTACATTCTCCCTCACTTAAACATATATTCGTCCTCAAATGTGCCAAGAGTCATTCCAAAATCATCCAATCACTGTGTAAACTCATCATACATATACCAATGGGTGATTACATGTCCTCATAATCCATATAAGTGCATTAGCACAATCTCGATTGAAGATTCTTTCTTGAGTCTTAGTCCATAAACCTTAGTACCAAATTCCATCATCTGGAATTCCTAATAAGATACAATTCTCGCATACATACACTGTATATGTCTCAAAAAACTACATTACATGATGTACCACATAACTCATGTACTCATAGTAATATCTTCCGATCACAATTGCTGCTCATTACCTAATCTGGTACTAGTAATATACTCATATCATATAAAATCTTATTCAAAACCTTCACAACACTGCTAATGATGAAAGAAATCTATAGAAACTCATAACCACTTGTTAGATCAACAAGTCGTGGAGTCATCTCGCCTGACAAGAAACATTTCCGAATTCTAAGCCAACTAATGACATTCTTTTTCCAAAAGTACCTTATCCAAATCTGATTGCACTAATTCCAAGTCCAATAACCTCATCTTACCGAGTACAAGCTACTCAACTGACAGGCCACACCAAATGCCACTTAGATCTACATACGACGCAATTTGTGCACCCAACAAGCAAAAGATGGAAAGAGAAACAAATAGGAGAACTATCCAAGAAACTCGGTAGATACAATTACCAAGGCACAATGCTATAATTCCATCCGACAAGGGAGA
Organism: Nicotiana tomentosiformis; assembly: GCF_000390325.3. Classification (NCBI taxonomy): domain Eukaryota; kingdom Viridiplantae; phylum Streptophyta; class Magnoliopsida; order Solanales; family Solanaceae; genus Nicotiana; species Nicotiana tomentosiformis. Next base: position 35,781,508 of record NC_090816.1, read on the forward strand.
AGAAAAACACATGAAATAAGCACAAAGGATCATATCCTAACATAACTCTATTGCAACGCATAACCTGATCCAGCATACTAATCCACATGGAATAAACATCGAGCAATAATATTCACGATCAACAAACACATGTGTACCAATAGCAATCACGCAAGGTGCATGACCATGACCATGACCATGGAGAGACCGATAACACAATATACCATACATGAAAAGCAAGACTAAGGTGTAATAAGCAACTCAACATCCAAAGAGCCATCTCACTCAAATCTCGCCACAAGGTCTAATTAGAATCACATCATGCATGTGAATAGTCAAGTAGTCTCACAACCCATTTTAGCATAATAGAGTATAACATGGAACATATCAGAATATGAATAATATCAACATTAGCCAGTGACACACCCCAACAATTGTTGTGCTGAGTAAACAAACCCGATCTGATATAGAATACATATTCTCATTAGGCCTACCAATAGCCTCCAAATCAATTTTGGTCATCCCAAAATAGGTAAAAACCCTTTTAGAGGTCCATAGTAACCTATCCATAACACATAAAATCAGTTGTCTAACCCTTAACGCACCGCAACCAAGGAATAGTCTGCCTCTCACAACATCCAATCTCTAAACCATGTGAATACAGGAATATCCATATCTGATCTCCAACTCTCCCACTCAAATAACTCATACGTCACTCACACACAATCACCTTATGAGATGTACTCTCAAAAATCTTCTGCTCTATGTAGCAAAACCTAAACATCAACAGTCACCAACCATGTGATTTCTGTAGTACCAGTCAAGCATCAGCATATCATTACACCATCCAGCTACTGCAACATACATCCTCCTCAGGCGATACAATATAGTGCTAGCATCCTCATAAACATCTAAAATTTCTCATCCTTCCTTTTAAAAATGAACAACAACCATGCCCCTACAATCAAAATCCCACACGGGGCACCATATCTATCATGCTAACATATGAAAATACGAAAATATCATTATCAACTCTGAATCTCAAGTAGGATAAAAACTCTATAAATGAGGAACCTTCCACTTAACTCTATTCAAGGGAACACTGCAACATGTAACAAACATTCTATACCCATAGAAGACATCAGTCCCCAGTCGTGGTCAAGACCACCATACTCTTCGGAGCTATTTTCACATAATAAAGCCATCAGAACTGAATCCCACTAAATCGACCAAGTCATGCAGATTTCCAAAACCAAAAGTAATGCCACAATACCTTTATATATCTATCGTAGTAAAGGAACCGATCATTTCTACTACTATGTTGATCTAATAAATTGCTAAGCTGACCCAACTTCTTCAATTCTCTTAACTAACCTTCAAGATGACACTCTCTTTCTTAGCATACTATAGACCTCAATCAAAACTCATCCCAAGTGATCCTAATATGAACCACGTCATCCTAAGACTTGTAAACCACTTCATACCCTCTCATGTACCAAATAGTACTTCAAACCAAAATATTTGCTCTAAAGAGACTTCCTATGAATCAAAAGTTTTTTATTTCATCTCTCTAATACTGCCATGTAGAATCAATAATGATATAGAAATACCTCAAGGCTCGATACCATCCAACGCAAATCTCAAATCTTTGCCACACAATAATTTGATAATCCTTAAATACCACATATGAATCTTAAATTGTGTAGAACCTTCTTTGGAGTTACCCACTCTGTCCTAGTCCCGAATACATAACCAATCATACCGACGACTAGAGCTCCATTAGAACATAAATACTCCAAATGAAATAATTGAGAGAAGCTTTCCTCCTGGTACACCACCTCCACAACAAGTATAAACCTAAATCATTCCAAGATCTCCATATACCCATAATGTATAGTACATCATGCATCCAGCAATTTCCTTGCTTGCATCATCCTTGAAGTCGTCCTCTTCAAGTTAGAACTAATACAACCCATGACCATGCGATCCGATCGTCGATGGTAGACTCCCCCACTTGACTCGATGCTATAAAAAATATCATCTGATAACCCACAATACTCTTCCTTCATAGCTACCTAGAGCTCATACTATTATTCAACTGAATTCTTCATAAGCTCATGCAGAAGTAGTCAAAACACACTTTGATCCTCTACCGAGTGCATACTCATCCTCTTCATAGTCAAGCTAACTTCCTCAAGTGCCCCAAAATAGTAGTACATTCCACTGAATAGAAGTCTCATACAAATCACATAATCCTCAAACCTTTTTGTAGGATATAACCCACCTACTAGCCCCAAATTAATATATCTCTATGACCCTACCATGGTCACAACCACTTATACAATCAATTAATCTTTCTGAGTCTACACTCGTCAACAAGATACAAAAATTTATGTCATTCCAGAATGAACAACTAAAAGATCCATCATCACATGCACAACTCAGGACCGCATTGCACATCTAGATGATAATCAAGCATCCATATTATCTTCGTATCGCAAGCAAATCCTTCTCATTACATCCAAACTATTTAAGTGTAGTCCTCGGTCATATAATACTAATGTAATAGCTATCTATTTACTCAATGAGCCATCAATCCCGCCACTAGGGACACCACCGGAAGTAAGAGTCCAAAGCATATACATATACAACAAAATCATACGATCCCAAACTATCGTCTAAACCTAGCTTCGAGTCCTCCAGACTGGCCTACCTTCACATCACAGAAACACATCACGCACCTCATCCATGACATCACATTCATCGATGCACAACTTATAATGAGTGATCAACATCACATACGAGTGAATGAAAAGAAATCAAAGAAACAGGCTTCAAGCTAAATCAAGGTAGCACGATAATGAAAGAAAGAAAGGGAAGTTGTTTTTCCTAGATGCCATGTAGCCTCTCGAAGATAAGTATGGACGTCATCATACCGATCCGCAAGATTCTACCAGACATTTGCTCATGAATAGTAGAACCTATAAACATAGAGCTCTGATACTAACTTGTCACAGCCCAAAACCCCTCCAAGTCGTGATTGCACCTAACTCAACCCGCTAGGTAAGCCAAACAATAAATAATACAACTGAAGATAAAGATCATCAATAATAATAAATAATAAGATGAAAATCCATACAATTATACTAAGGATTGGTATGATAACTAATGAGCCACTAAGATTTAGATTTACAAAGCTGGTACGAAGAATAAGTACAACATATGTTTGAATGTACATAAATATAAGTACAAATCCTAAAATACCAAGAAAAAGTAGTAGCTTATGTCTGGAGAGAAGGTACGTCTTTAATGCTAGCCTTTGTCATCCACGACAGCTCAGCTCTAAAATATGCACGTAATGTGCAGAAGTGTAGTACGAGTAAAACTGACCATGTACTCAAAGTATCTTGACTAACCTTGATGAAGTAGTGACGAGGCTTCTAACTCAAAAATATACTCTTTTTATATAACATGTGCAATTCAATACATGTAATACAGAGAGTATCTAAAGAAACACTCACAAAAAAACAGATATCAATAACAAAGGTGCACAACTGGGGTAAAGGAAATAAACAAGCTTTTCCATCTAATCAAATCAAGCAAGTACAATTTGCACCAAGTCCGCACACAAAGAGACTTGCACCAAGTAGTGTGTTCTCAAATAATCATGTAGGAATGTAGAGTGTCCATACATAGCAATGACTAATTTCGTATCAATTCCAACATACCATAGTTATGACACCTTACATAAGTCCAATATTTCAATGTATGATAATAACTTTTTTCCAACATGGACCTAACTATCTCCAACTGTTCAACAACTATCTAACAAGTCTCATACATATGTAAATTGCAGCAACTAGCATATATGGATGATATGCATGTAGAAATGCATGAATATGCACAAAGGATTACTTGGGCGGGAAAGCTTTCCCCATTATGCTGAATAGCTCATCACACACACACGACCAAAAATTCATCGATTTCTCATAACCTGCGTGTATTACATCAAGAGAGAAACATAAAAGGGCAACTTTAGGGGGATGGATCTATATTCACACGCTGCACGATATAAAATCTCATGTCGTACCCAATCAATAACAATGTCACAATATCTGTATGGCAAAAAAGTTGTGCCAAATCAATAACAGTATCACAATATCCACATTGAAAAGACATCATGGCACATCAATAACAATATCACAATCATCGCACAACAAAGACCTCATGCCAAAATAGTATCATATCACAGTCCGCACGACAAATACTTCATGCCATGTCAGTAACAATATTACAATATTCTCATGGTAGAAACCTCATGCCAAATCGATAACAATAACACAATATCTGCACGGCGGAAATATCGTACCATAACCTCAGTCCATACCCAAAAACCATATGTAGTGATGTATGCATATGAATAAAATATAAGCATATATAATACAAATGGACAAAGAAATAACCATTCAAGGATTATGCGTGTATGCAAGGGATAATCCCTATGTAGGATGTATGCCTATATGTACGTATGACCACAGACCCAACATGTAATACGTCATCCAAATAATCATCATGCCCCTAATAAGCATCAAACACCATTTCATAGTCTTTAAAGTGGTTAAGGAAACTCAAGTAGTCACACATTAATGTAAGGTATAACACAAGAATAACAAGTATGAGTGTGTGTGTTCATAATATACGTGTGACTACGTCTAAATCAAATACAGCACCAATCTCAAGAATAGTTCATAATTCTCAAAATAAGGTACCATTAGCCTCAACATTAACTTTAGCATGGTTCATCGTGCTTACATAGTCAATCAATTGAGTAAAACATAGAATCAAGTAGAACACACGACCAAACAAGGCATAAGATAACATAGAATCTATCCCGAGTATGAATACTCATGGTACATATATATATGCGCCACTTCAGATATACATCACCCATGCATATAGCAAACAATATCAATTATTAGGAAAACTTCTCTTAGCAAAAGCTAGGCAAGATACTTACCTCATCCGGGCTAGTCCAAAGCTTCAAAATTGCATTTCCTTGAGAAATCACTTCTAACCAACTCAAATCTAACCAAACATCATCCAAGAAAGTCAACCAATGCTATTTGAAGAAATCCAAATCAATAAAGCTTCTATCTTTGAAGAATTTCTAAAAAGTCTATAAAAGTTAACTCGGGCCCACGTATCCAAAATCAGAAACCAATACTAAAATTTCGATGACCCATAACCTGCCAAGTCCAAATATGTGATTAGGTTCTAAAGCCGAGTCCATATCTTTACTCAAATCCCCAAAACACACTCTCTTAAAGTGTATGCAAAATCACCAAATTTTCCTTTAAAAACTCATGATTAAAGTGAATAAATCCATGAGGAAACAAAATATATAATCAAATCCAAGTATAAATTACTCACCTTCAAAGTAGTAGTGAAAATCTCCTACAAAATTGCCTCTTATCGAGCTCCAATACTCTAAATAATAAAAACGAGCAAAAACCTCAAAATATAGGGCCTGCTAGGAATCTTCGCATCTGCGTACCACCTGGTCGCACCTGCGACACCGCTTCTGCGGTCGAAATTTAGCATGTACGAGCTTCTCGCATATGGCCATACCTTAAATCTACGATACACACTCTGCATCTATGGAGTCGCGGGTCCGTGTATATACTTGTAGGTGTGCCTTCACTTCTACGACTACTCTCTGCATTTGTGGTGCCCTACTGCCAAGCCTATCTAACCTTGCATTTGCACATAGAGACTTCGCAGGTGCGACATCGCACTTGCGCAACAAGAACTACAGGTGCGACACACCAGAACCAGCAATGCCCTTCGATTATTGTTCCGAAACTTGAGATAGGTTCGTATTGGTGTATAGAATTTGTATTCAAAGTTTGGTTGAGATTCGAGGTGTGTAGGCATGAACCGGACACTTGGTTAGAAGTTTGAGAGTTCATGAATTTAAGAGACTTCAATGTGTGGTTTAGCCTTTTTTTATTCAATGTAATATTTTTCTATGTGTTTGGAGGCTTTAGATAGGTCCGGATATTATTTATGGACTTATTGGTATGATTGAACAGGGTCCCGGTTTGCTCAGGTGAGTTTTAGGCCACCCAGATCATATTTGGTGTTGCAGGTTTTGCTGGTGTTAGGTGTGTTCATCTCAATCGCGGATTAGGTCTAGCAATCATGTAGAGTAATTTAGTGTTAGGGGTTATTGTACTTTGCATTCACGGAAGGAGGAATGTATTCGCGAAGAAGGAACTGAGGTTGGGAGTGTAGCCTTCGCATTCGCGTAGGCAGTGCCACGTTCACAGTGAAGGTTAGGCTGGAGGATTCACGTTCGTGGGGGTGATGTCGTGTTAGCGTAGGGGAAGCAAGCAAGGCTTCGTAATCATGAGGGTGCTTCCGCAATCATGAAGAACGATTTTTGGCAGAAGTATTTTTGTGCTTAGCGAATACGAGGCTTGGGCCACGTTCGCGAAGGGTAATGTTGGACAGACTACTTAAGTTGTTATTTTTGATAATTTTGCCCATTCTCTCATATTTTGAAACCTAGACTTGGAGAGAGGCAACTTTCAATGGGATTTTCATACAAGAATAAAGGGTAAATGATTTCTGCTCATTTTTTGTTATATTTCATGCATCTACATGGATTATTAATACTTAAAACAAAGAATTTTGAAGTAAAAGTTGATATTTTTTCCTAAAACTTAAGAGAATGAAATTGAGGTTTTCAGCTATGATTTGGACTTGAATTTGAAAACTAAAAACATATCTAGACTCATGGAGTTATGGGTAAACGGGATCTACCCCTAGGCTCGAGTTTTAACCATGTGGCATGGGTTGACTTTTCTTTGACTTTTTGGGAATTGAATAAAGATTGAAGTTTTATTGTTTAGAATTGATTCCTATGATGTTATTTGACATTATTAAGTAATATTTTGCTAGATTCGAGCCGGTTGAAGGTAATTTCTAAAGGAAAGGCGATTTTGGAGGGTTGATTTGACTTGCTAAAGTAAGTATCTTTTCTAACCTTGTTGTGAGAGAATAACCGTTAGGATATTACCTTTATTTTTTAATTGAAATATGTGAAAAGTGACGTATATGCGAGGTGACGAGCGTATATGCGGTTGTTATGTATTATTCATCATCCAATTAGACTTTAGGCTTTTTATTATGCCTTGTTTGGTTGTGTGCGTTCCATGACTTATGTTTTTATGCAATTGTATGACTACGTGAACTTATCTTGTCATGCTAATGACTATGTTTAGGATTACTACCTCTTAATTCTCCAAGATGAATTATTTATGAAATTTTTGTTATACATGATTTAGCTTATAGTCATGCTTCACATCTTGAGCACACACCCGTACATTTATTTATTATGACCTTGTGCACCTTATTTGTTATTTGTGAGCATCCTCTTCAAAGATGGAATATTATTTTTAATTGTTATGATTATGGCACAAATGGGCATGTTGAGTAGATTAATTTGGTGATGGCACGAGATTTCTATTATGCAGTTATTGTGATATTATTATTATTGTGGCAAGAGGTTTTTGCCACATAGTTGAGGTGACATTGTTACTATTATTGCATGAGGTCAATGTCGTGTAGCGTATTAATGCGGATTCATCCCTCTAGGATCGTCCTATCATATTTCTCTCTTATTGGCGTTGTAAGCATGTAATTTTTGACCCGCGTAACTTTTAAAAGGAATATTACAAAAAAAATTGTTTATTTTTACTTTTAATAGGATTTCAGTTAACTTTTAGTTTTAATTTTAAAACATATGTTTGAAAATACAAAAATAGTTTCATGTCATAATATAGATATTTTAATTAATTAGGATTGATTTTATATTTTTATGGTATGATATTTTAGGAAAAGAAATTAATATTTTAGCTTTGTAGAGTTAAAGGGCCACCTTTAAAGGCAAATGTGGCCCAAACTTGAGCCCAATTTCTGACAGTCCACCCCTCCCTTCAGCCCATTTACCCATTCCATAACCCACAACCCTTTTATAATAAAAAAACCTAATTTCCTACACCCTAACGAGGCCCCCCCTTCAGAAGAGAGACGGATCCCCCCCTTTTGACGAACCCTAGCGGCTCTCCTCTAAAAAAAACTTCCCCTCTCCTTCGACACCATTCCTAGCAGCCCGCTTCTCCATGGTCACTCTCTCACAAACACACTGATCTCTTCTCTCACACATTCACATACACACACAATTCAGGGAGTTAAAGGAAAAAATCAGAAGCACACACGAAATGGTTGAAACAAGAGAACTGAGCAACTGGAATTTTGAATTGAGATATGAAAGCTAATTCTCTTTCCTGGGTTTTTCAAAAGAGATGTGGAATCCAAACTTATTGCTGCTTTTCTCCATTTGAGTTGTTGAGCTTCTTCTTAAAGTTTTTTTTTTTAACCTTTATTTGGTCCAGCTTTTATTGTTTCCGCTGCTGTCGAGGTAATTTTCTTCCTTAAATTATGCTTCTGTTTGATTTTGATGTCATGAAATTATAAGAATATGTATGCTTTGAACTTAAATTGAGATCTGTGAGTGTTTGTTATTGAATAGGCGTTAATGTTACATTTCGCTTTGAATCTAAGATGATTCGGTCACTATATTCCATATGCTTGCTTTGAATATGTCAGATTTCTATCGAAGTATGCTAATTAGTGACTAAAGAGCTTTTTGTATTTTGAAATCAGTTGTGTTAGAAGTCACATTTTGCAGATCTAATTACTGTTCAAACTGTTTGGTTAATTAAATTCTGGGAACACTTATGGAATCAACTGAAGTTCATGTATAAAAGTGTCAATATAAAGGGCAGAGTTTAAGAATTGGTCATTTAGGACATGTATGGTTTGTAATATTAATTTCAATTGTTGAAACATCAAATCTGTAGCCATTTAGTTGTAATTTGAGATTTCCTCCATATGAGTAGTTCATCCTTTAATTCATGAGTACTTTGTTTGATGAAAATGGTTCAAATTAGTATTGTAAATATTAAGTAAATGTACATTTTCATCACAGGTGATTAGAGACAAAAGAAATTCAATGTTTGGACATGCTAGGCCTCAATAGGGGCCAAAATTGATTTACTTGGGTCACCGCCCAATACGTTGAATTAACTTAAAGAGTCAAATGGACTCTGAAACTCATTAGGTCGTTGTTGTTCATGAGTGGCCTCAGTCATGCACCAAACATGTTAATCAATATTATTAATAAAATAGTAGTGCGGCAGTTGTTTGTCAAATGCCTTGTTAGGTCCAAACATAATTACCTCAACCGATTGCCCATTTCACTACCCAACAGCAACAACTCTACTAGCTTAATCAATTTTGTAGTTTGGTCATAATAAATCGTTCTTAAACCTTCATGCTTGATCTCAAACTTAGGAAAATAATCACTCATGAACCTCGTAGCTTGCTTTAGGCGCGATTAATATAAATTATCGTGGCCATGGGTACGGTTCCCGTGGCATGGTCACGATACGTAATCTCCAATTCGGGTGTGCATTTCATGTGGCCCGATCATAACTTCAAACAATAATAAAAATAAGCATGTCGTAAATCGCGGGTGCATTTCATGTGGTGTGGTTTGCGATGTGTGCCAAAATGACAAGTGTACGACATCGTGACTTGTTCTAGAAATAAATTCCATAAATATTAAAAGCGGTATAGAAACGGTAATGCACAATAGATTTTAAAACATATAATAAATCAGATAATTATGCCAAGTATTAATAGTTAAGTGATCGTGCTAAAACCACGGAACTCGGGAGTGCCTCACACCTTTTCCCGTGTTAACAGAATTCCTTACCCGATCTTCTGTGTTCGCGGACCATAAATAGAGTTAAATTTCCTCGATTTGGGATTTAAAATAAACCGGTGACTTGGGACACCATAAATTATTCCAAGTGGCGACTCTGAAATAAATAAATAATCGCATTTCGATTAATGTCACTTTAATTGGAAAAATTTCCCTATCCTCCCCCTCGGAAAAAAAGGAGGTGTGACAGGCGTACATGTAGGTTGTGATAAATTAATAAATGTTCGATTGATTATGATATAGAATCTGAGGTAGTGAGTTTTGAGAATAAAGATGGAATCTTTGACCATTCAAGTGAATCTCTTATGTTTTATTATGCATTCTATATGCTTTCTGAATTCTAGCATGCTACTTGAAGTCTCTATCACATGATTTTGACTTGTTTGTCGAGATACAATTATCCATATTGAGTTGATATTTATTGATATGGTCTTTGGAAATATTGTATCTCTTATGTCGTAGTCTTGTTGTGAATAATTATGAATTGACAAGAGTGGGTTGCTCTAGTGGTGAGCACACACCACTTCCAACTAAGAGGTTGTGAGTTCGAGTCACCCCAAGAGCAAGGTGGGGAGTTCTTGGAGGGAGGGAGCTGAGGGTCTATCGAAAACAGCCTCTCTACCCCAGGGTAGGGGTAAGGTCTGCGTACACACTACCCTACCCAGACCCCACTAATGGGATTATACTGGTTTGTTATTGTTGTTATACAGTTTTATTTTATTAGTACGTATCACATGAATTGAACCTCGTCAATATTTCACCGAGATTAGTTTTGATACTTACCGAGCACACGTTGTCTCGTACTCATACTGTACTTCCTCATATTTTTGTGTAGATTCAGACATTGACAGTAGCGGACTTCAGAGGGAGCCTAGTAGCTATCAGAGGAGACTCGAAGTAGTGCTACATGATCGCTCGTAGACCCTTGGAGTCCCCTTCTGTTATTTTCTTACTGTTATCCTTATCCATATAGTATTGTATTATTTAGTAATTTTATTGTATCTTGTTTTAGAGATCAAGACTTTGTACTACCACGTCTTGGAAAATTGTTGTTGGAGTAACATTTTACATTCTGTTGTTGAAAGTCTTATTCCGCTAGTTATGTTATTTCGGTTGTATTATACCTTGATTATGTTGTTTACTCTAAATTTGATGTTGGCTTAACTAATTATAGAGGTTAGGTGCCACCACGTTCATTGGTGGAATTTTCGATCGTAAAATTTATGTTAAACATTGATTAGTTTCAGTTAATCATAATATTATTATATATATGTAAACACCCTTCCTGTGGAAAGTATCTTACACTAGAAAATAGGAAGGAAACACAAGGTTAATCTTACTTCTACCGGATGTTTACATCAACTTATGATAGATGCACGATACTTGTCGTTCACAAACATGGTTATCACAAAAATATAGTTAATTAATGTACATTTTGGTTTCTTTTATCACTCACCACAATAAATTAGTGTGATTAAATATAAATACCCCGCACGACTAAGTTTTTATCGAAACACATGATTCGCTATCATTCTGATTTTAGTCATATCTAATCTAACTGTCTAACATGAATCATGCAAAAACCTACCCACATCTGTACATGTCTTCTTAGATTAATTGGTATAATGGTTTTGGCTATTGGTCCCCCTCCCCCCCCCCCCCCCCCCCCCAAAAACCCACACACAAAAAAAAATAAAAAAAAAAGCAATTCTTACACACTTGTCTAGAAAATTAGTTTCATTTAATTGTCACTCGATCTCAACATTCACACTAATCCTACATTCCTGATTCTATCATATGTTTTACATTCAAACTAATTAATTTTAATACTTTGTGGGGTGAGTGATGGTCATGTAGATAGTTAGAAGGGCGAGGTAGAAGAAATGAGATTGAAATGTTGCATTTAAGATCTTGTTTGGCCAAGCTTTTAGGAGGCCAAAAGTATTTTTTGTGAGAAAAAGTATTTCTTTAGAAATTTTATGTGTTTGGCCAAGATGGAAAAGTACTTTTGAGCAGCAGCGGAAGTAATTTTTTACTTTTGGGAGGAAGCTATAAATTCTAGTTTCTTCCAAGAAGCAGAAACAGAAGTAGAAAATTATTTTTTAAATATAAAAATATCCTTACTATAAAATTATATTATTTATATTTTTCAAATTATCCTTTATTAATTTAATTTTATTACTCCTTTTTGCTTGTAACATCCTTTTTTCTTTTTCTTTTTTTTTATTTTTGTCGTATTTTTATTCTCCTTTTCCTATTCTTCTTTGAAATAATCTCTCTAATATAAATAGATCTTTTGTAAAACATATTTTAATTTATATTAAATGATTGTATTTTGATAAATTTGAATCTTCATTTAAACAATAAGTATACCGAACATCTAATATTATTGTTTTGGATAACTAAATTTTATATTGATTAAGATCAAAAAAAATTATTTTATCTATTGTGTTCTAATTAAATAAAAAAAATTAATTAAATTCTTTTACAATAAATATTTAAATTTATTTCTCTCTGTCACGACCCAAATCTCACATGTCGTGATGGCGCCTATTACACTACTACGCAAGCCGACAATCACAATAAATCATGCATCTTTAAATTTGAAAACATAACAAAATAAGATTAAGAGTAAAATCGCGTAAATAACTGATAAGAAAATACCGCGACTCAAATACAATATCCCCAGAGATCCGGGTGTCACTGAGTACATGAGCATCTAACTGACAACATAGTCTGACTACTTAACACTGTCAAGAAAGAGAGAACAGTACAAACAACTAAAAAGAAGGAGAATCAAGGTCTGCGGACACAAAGGCAGCTACCTCAACAGTCTCCGATAGATAAAGCTCCAAAGCTAGAATCGTCGTGCTCCGAAGTATCTGGATCTGCACATGAAGTGCAGAGTGTAGTATGAGTACAACCGACACAATATACTCAATAAATAACAAGACTAACCTTGGGATGAAAGCAGTGACGAGCTCAATCGAAACAATTCAAATACAGATTTTTAAACAGTGAAAATATGACATGAAATATGACAATAATATCTCCGAAAATCTCATAATCTACTAGTACACAGTACAGGAATGTAGACTTGCTTGCAAATTTAACAGTTAAGCTTAACATAGATAAAATATGCCAAATATGACTTATATGAGAGATATTACATCTCTATATCTACATGTCAATGTGCCTGTCATATGTGATGTAATACAATGATAACAGCAATAAATGATACATGATGTGACAATACATCATGCCAATCAGCCCAAACCAATGATACATGATGTGACAATAAATGATAACAGAGACTGAGATATGATATTCAATGATGAATGCGACTGAGTACATAACTGCAATTTAAGCAAATAACTCAATAGCAAGAAAATGACTGTTATGGGTCCTAATAGTACCAGCACGTAGTCTAAACATGATTTCTAACATAAATTACAGGTCAAATTCCCTAACACAAAGAGTAGACACGAGTACTAGCAAGATTAAGTGAATACAAAGTTTCACGGGATTGACCGTGTCACAATTACTAGGGTGCACGCCAACACGCCCGTCACCTAGCATGTACATCACCTCAAAACGAATCAAATAACACGTATTTTAGAGGTTCATACCCTCATAATCAAGTTTAAAAGTGTTACTTACCTCAAACCGTGCAAATCTCTACTCCAACAAGTCCTTGCCTCACGATTCGGTCTCCAAACGTCTCGAATCTAGCCATAAATAATTCGATACAATCAACACAAGCTATAGGAATCAATTTTATATGAAAAAGGTAAGTTCTTTAACATAAGTCAAAATTTCAAATCAAAAAGTCAACCTCGGGCCCACATTTCGGAATCTGACAAAATTAACAAAATCTGAATACTTATTCAACCACAAGTCCAGCCATACCAAAATCACTCAATTTCTATCACAACTCGACCCTCAAATCCTCAAATTAAAACCTATGAAGTTTATACAATTTCCCCTAACTTTCCAACCCAAAACACTAATTAAATGGTAAAAATAATGATAGATTCATGTATGACAACCAAATCTGAATTAGAATCATATACCCCAATCAACTCCGTGAAAATTCCTTCAAGAATTGCCTCAATCCGAGCTCCCAAAGTCTAATTATGAAATTTTACTCTAACCCTCGCTTTGAATTCTTATATTCTACCCAAATGCCCATTCTTCTTCGCGAACGTGGCTCCCTGCTCACGATCGCGATGTACAAACACACCATACCTTCACAAACACGTGGCCTCCTCGCGAACACGAAGAACAAACTCCACCTGCCTCCCAGGTACTCTTCGCGAATGCGAGACCTCTCTTGCGAACGCGTATAAGAACACCAGACACTAGAAAATCTGCAGCTCTATGAAGCCAAATTCAATCCGCAATCAACTCGAAACTCACCCGAGGCCACAGGGACCTCAACCAAACATATCAACCAGTCCTAAAACACAGTATGAACATAGTCGAGGCCTCAAATCACATCAAACAACATGAATCACACCCTAATTCAAGCCTAATGAAAACTAATAAATTTCAACTTCTACAATCGATGCCGAAACCTATCAAATCAACACCGATTGACCTCAAATTTTGTACAAAAGCCTCAAATGACACAACTGACCTATTCAAACTTCTGGAACCAAAATCCGAGTCTAATATTCACAAAGTCAACTCTCGATCAAACGTCTCAACTCTCCAAACTTCTATTTTTTACATTTTTGCCAATTCAAGCCAAAATCATCTATGGGCCTCCAAATCAATATCCGGACACACTCCTAAGTCCAAAATTATCATACGGAGCTATCGAAACCATCAAAACTCTATTTCGGAGCCATTTACTTAATAGTCTACATCATGTCAACTCGTTTAACTTTAGCTTCCAACCTTGGGACTAAGTGTTCCAACTCATTCCGAAACATCCCCGAAACCAAACCAACCACCCCGGCAAGTCACATAACAAAAAGTGAGCACAGAATAAGCAATAAATGGTGAAACAGGGCTACAACACTCGAAACGATCATCTGGGTCGTTACATCCTCCCCCTCTTAAACAAATGTTCGCCCTCGAACGAGTCTAGAATCATACCTGGAGTCTCAAATAAGAGTGGATATCTGCTCCGCATCTCCCGCTCGGTCTCCCAAGTAGCCTTCCCCACTGGCCGAACTCTCCACTGCACCTTCACTAAAGATATGTCCTTTGACCTCAACTTTCAAACTTGCCGATCCAAAATGGCCATTGGCTCCATATCATAAGTCAAATCACCATCCAACTGAACCGTGCTGAAGTAGGAAATATGAGACAAATCACCGACATACTTCCAAAGCATAGAAACATGAAACACTAGGGGAAGACTAGATAGACTAGGCGGAAATGCAAGCTTGTAAGCCACCTCTCCAATCCTCTCAAGCACCGCAAAAGGCCCGATATATCGAGATTGCAACTTGCCTTTCTTCCCGAACCTCATAACACCCTTCATGGGCGAAACTCTGAGCAGTACCTTCTCCCCATCATGTAAGAAACATCACGAGCCTTCCGATTAGCGTAGCTCTTCTGTCTAGACTGTGCCATGTGAAGTTGATCCTGAATCAACTTAACCTTGTCCAAAGCATCCTGAACCAAGTCTGAACCCAATAGCCTAGCCTCACCCAGCTTAAACTAACCTATCGGAGCCATCTGAATGCTCGATTGGTAGTTGTTGTTGTAGGCAAACTCTATAAACGGCAGAAATTCCCAAGAGCCCCCGAAATCCATGACACAAGCCCGTAGCATATCCTCCAATAACTGAATAGTGCGCTCGGACTGTCTATCCGTATGAGGGTGGAATGTTGTACTCAACTCAACCCGTGTGCCTAACTCCCGCTACACTACTCCCCAAAATTACGATGTAAACTGCGTGCCCTGATCTGCAATTATGGACACCGGGACACCATGAAGGCGAACAATCTCGTGAATATAGATCTCAGCCAACCGCTCTGAATAATAAGTAGTCCCAACATGAATGAAATGCGCAGACTTGTTTAACCGGTCCACAATCACCCAAATAGCATCATACTTCCTCGAAGTCTGTGGGAGCCCAACTACAAAATCTGGAATCTCATGGTGATACGTTCTCATTTCCACTCCGGAATCTCAAGCCTCTGAAGCAATCCGCCCGGTCTCTGATGCTCGTACTTCATCTACTGATAATTTAGGCACCGAGCTACAAACCCCCACAATATCTTTCTTCATCATCCTCCACCAATAGTGTTGCCTCAAGTCCTGATAAATCTTTGTGGCACCTGGATGAATGGAATATCGTAAAATGTGGGCCTCCTCAAGAATCAACTCATGTAGCCCATCCACATTCGGCACATAAATCAGACCCTACATCCACAACACCCCTATCATCCCCAATGGTAACTTCCCTGGCATCACCGTGATGAATAGTGTCCTTAAGGACAAGCAAATGGGGGTCATCATATTGACGCTCTCTGATGCGATCATATAAGGAAGACCGAGAAACCACACAAGCTAGAACCCGACTGGGCTCCGAAACATATAACCTCACAAATTGATTGTCCAAGGCCTGAACATCTGATGCAAGCGGTCTCTCACCTACTAGAATAAATGCAAGGCTACCTATACTCACCGCCTTTCTACTCAAGGCATCGGCCACCATATTGGCCTTCCCAAGATGATACATAATGGTAATATCATAGTCCTTTAGTAGCTCCAACCATCTCCGTTGTCTCAAATTTAGATCCTTTTGTTTGAACAAGTGTTGGAGACTCCGATGTTCTGTAAATACCTCACAAGACACACCGTAGAGATAATGCCTCCAAATCTTCAATGCATGAACGATGGTTGCCAACTCCAAATCATGAACAGGGTAGTTCTTCTCATGGGGCTTCAACTGGCGCGAAGCATAAGCAATCACTCTACCTCCTGCATCAAGACACACCCAATACCAATCCAAGAAGAATCACAATACACTGTATAAGAACCCGACACTGAAGGCAAAACTAGAACTGGAGCTATGATCAAGGCAGTCTTGAGCTTTTGAAAGCTCTCCTCACACTCATTTGACCACCTGAATGGAGCACTCTTCTGGGTCAACCTAGTCAAAGGTGTTGCAAAGGATACTTATACTTAATTGTAACTTTGTTCAACTGCCTATAGTTGATGCACATCTGCATAGTATCATCCTTCTTCTTCTCAAACAGAACTGGTGCATCTCAAGGCGACACACTAGGCCTAATAAACCCCTTATCAAGAAGCTCCTGAAGTTGCTCTTTCAATTCCTTCAACTCTATTGGTGCTATATGATACGGAGGAATGGAAATGGGTTGAGTGCCCTGCACCAAGTCAATACCAAATACAGTATCCCTGTCACGTGGCATGCCCGGCAAGTCTGTAGGAAACACATCCGGAAAGTCTCGCATTACCGGAAAAGAATCAATAGTAGGAGTATCAGCACCCACATCCCTCATAAAGGCCAAATATGATAGACACCCCTTCCCAACCAACCGTTGGGCCTAAGAAATCACCCTACAGGGAACATAATCTAGAGAGCCTCTCCACTCAATCCTCGGCAACCCCGGCATCGCCAACATCACGGTCCTATCATGACAATCCAGAATAGCATGATATGGGTACAATCAATCCATACCCAAAATCACATCGAAATCAACCATACTAAGCAACAAGAGATTAACTCTAGTCTCCAACCCTCCAATGGTCACCACACACGACCGATACACCGGTCCACAACAATAGTATCTCCCACCGTGTAAATACATGAATAGTTAAAACTAAGGACTCACAGGGCATATCAAAATAACGAGTAAAATAGGATGATACATAGGAATAAGTGGAACCAGGGTCAAATAATATAGAAGCATCCATGTGTCTTACTGAAACAATACATGTGATCATTGTGTCTGAAGCAACGGCCTCTTCCCTGGCAGGGATAGCATAGAATCGAGCCTGACCGCCACCTGACTGGCCTCCCCCTCTAAGGTGACCTTTAACTACTTGAGCCCCACCCCGAGCTGGCTGAGCGAGTGGTGAAGTAACTGGTGCGGAAGTCGCAACCTGACTCCTCTACTAAATTAGACCTCCCGAAACTTCACATGACCAAACTCTCTATATTAAAAGAAACCCCGCTCTAACAATGGAGATAAGTACTGAAGCGGACCTTGAGAACCAAAATAACTACTAGAGGGACGTGGCATAGATAAACACTAAACTGATGGAGCACGAGATGAACTCTAAGTTGTGAGGGCACTGGGAGATGATTGAACTGGACGAGTATTGTATGAACTATGGCTAGCTGATGCACCACGATGAACTAGACGAGCCATCTGACCGGGCCTATAAGGACGACCCCTGATGTGGTAGGACTAACCCCAGAAGAAACACCGCTGAAACCACCCAAACTACGAGGCCTCTTGGCCTCCCTCTCCTCATGCTCCTAACTACGGACCAGCTCTGGCCGCCGAGCAATATCAACCACCTTGCCAAAACTAGCACCTGATACATTCTCCTGAGTCATAACAAAGCACAGTCCATAGTTGAGGCCATCAATGAACCTCCTAATCCTCTCCGCTTTTGTGGGAACTAACCAGACCGCGTGACGAGTCAACTCTAAAAATTTCATCTCGTGCTGGGTCACGGACATACCCTCCTGGCATAGCTTCTCAAACTGCCTACGCAAACTCCTCCATGTGGGTCGGTTGCACAAACTTCTCCAAGAAGAGAATGGAGAACTTGTGCTATGAAAGTGGTGTAGCACCGGTTGGCCTGCTTCGCTCACAGGTCTCCCACCATCTAAAGGCTTCCCCCGTCAGCTGAAAAGTAGTAAATGAGACCCCACTAGTCTCCAAAATACTCGTCGTGCGAAAACTCCACTGGCACCTATCCAAGAAGTCTTGAGCATCCTCTGACTCTGCCCCACTGAATAGTGGAGGCTTGAGCCTCCCAAACCTATCTGGGCTCTTCTGCTCCTCATCAAACATAATGGGACCCACCTGGGCCTGAGCAACTACAACCGGCTGGGCTGGTAGTACCCCCAGTGTCTAAAGTCCCTGCCCCACCTGCTCTAAAGTACGGGCAGCAAGAGTCTAAGTACCTCCCCGCCCTGAGAAGTGGCTAGCGCGGCCGGAACTGAAACCGCCTGAGCAAGGCTAGTGTAAGCAGTCATTATCTGGGCCAAAGCCTCCTGAAGGCCTTGAATAACAATGGGCACAACTGGTGCGTAAGTTGGTCCCACAAGCTCAACTACATCTGGAATCTACTAAACCTGCTTATGACTCGTGAGACCTATGTAACATAGGCTCTGATACCAACTTGTCACGACCGAAATCTCACACGTCGTGATGGCGCCTATCACACTACTAGTCAAGCCGACAATCATAATAGACTACGCATCTTTAATTTTGAAAATATAATAAAATAAGCTTAAGAGTAAAATCTCATAAATAACTTATAAGAAAATACCGCGATTTAAATACAATATCCCCAGAGATCCGGGTTTCACTAAGTACATAAGCATCTAACTGATGACATAGTCTGACTACTAAACACTGTCTAGAAATATAGAACAGTACAAATAACTGAAAAGAAGGAGAATAAAGGTTTGCGGACGCCAAGGCAGCTACCTCAAAAGTCTCTGATAGATAAAGCTCCAAAGCTAGCAACCGCTGTGCTCAGTAGTATCTGGATATGCACATGAAGTGCAGAGTGTAGTATAAGTACAACTGATACAGTTCTTAAATCGATACAGTATGAGTACGCCAAGGCCCATATTTCAAAATCTGACAAAATTAACATAATCTAAACACTCATTCAACCACGAGTCCAACCATACCAAAACCACTCAGTTCTGATCACAACTCGACCTTCAAATCATCAAATTAAAACCTATGAAGTTTCTATAATTTTTCCTAATTTTCCAACCTAAAACACTAATTAAATAGTAAAAACAATTTTAGATTCATGTATAACAACCAAATCCGAATTAGAATCACTTACCCCAATCAACTCCTTGAAAATTCCTTCAAGAATCGCCTCAATCCAAGCACCCAAAGTCCAATTATAAAATTTTACTCTAACCCTCGTTTTGAATTCTTATATTCTACCCAGATGCCCCTTCTTCTTCGCGAACGCGGCTCCCTGCTCACGATCGCGATGCACAAACACACCATACCTTCGCGAACGTGTGGCCTCCTTCACGAACATGAAGAACAAACTCTACCTGCCTCCCAGATACTCGCGAATGCAAGACCTCTCTCGCGAACTCATATAAGAACACCAAACACCAGAAAATCTGCATCTTTGCGAGGCCAAATTCAATCCGCAATCAACCCGAAACTCATCCGAGGCCCCGGGGACCTCAACCTAAGATACCAACCAGTTCTAAAACATGATACGAACTTAGTCAAGGCCTCAAATCATATCAAACAACATAAAAAATACGAATCGCACCCCAATTCAATCCTAATAAAAACTAATGAATTCTAACTTATACAATCGATGTCAAAACCTATCAAATCAACTCTGATTGACCTCAAATTTTGCATACAAGTCATAAATGATACAACAGACCTATTTCAACTTTCGGAACCAAAATTTGAGTCCGGTAATCACAAAGTCAACTCTCAGTCAAACTTCTTAACTCTCCAAACTTTTATTTTTCCAACTTTTGCCAATTCAAGCCAAAATCATCTACGGACCTCCAAATCAATATCCGGACACACTTCTAAGTCCAAAATTACCATACAGAGCTATCGGAACCATCAAAACTCCATTCTGAAGTCGTTTACTCAATAGTCAATATTTGGTCAACTCTTTCAACTTAGGCTTCCAATCTTGGGACTAAGTGTCCCAACTCATTCCGAAACATCCCCGGAACCAAACCAACCACCCCGGCAAGTTACATAACAATAATTGAGCACAGAATAAGCAGTAAATAGGGAAATGGGAATACAACACTCGAAATGACCGGTCGAGTCGTTACACTCTCTTTAAATGAATCGAATTATAAACTGAACATTTATATCATTTTCTTAATTTGACATTTAAAAGTACCTTTTGAAAAGATTTGCCAAACACAATTTGCTTATTAAATACTTGTAAAAATAAATTCTCAAATGAATTGGCCAAACACAAACTAAAATTCTTCAAAAGTTCTTTTTCCAAAAAAATACTTTTGAACAAAAGTATATTTTAAAATTAGCAGCTTTTGACAACATGGTCATACGGCCTCTAAGTGGTGGAGGATGGTTGCTATTTAGGTTCAAGTACTTCTCATGTTAATGTTATTTGGTAAACATCAACAAAACTGCCAATTTTACCCACATGTAGACATGTATGTTATACCTATATATTGGTAAGTGTTTTGCGTATAGAGAGAGCGTTGAGAGAAATTTGGGATTTAAAATCAATACGTTGGATAATATTAATTCCTTTTTCATAACTATTTGTTCGAGTTGAAGGTAGTACCCAAAGGCGGATTATTAGATCCATTGAAATTGTATGGATTAAAGTCGATATATATATATATATAAAATTAGGATAATATTATCCGGTTTAGCTAGGTTTTTTTATTTATAAAAAGTAATTAAAGCTTTTTATAAAAAATATATAAATTAGGTCAAAAGTTATAATTTATATATAATTTATATACAACTTACATATAATTAGTTTTGTATAGAATACGATCAAAAGATATAATTGACATATAACTTATATACAACTTGTACACACACTTATGTTAGTTGTATATATTTTACATGTCGTTCGTACACCCGATATACAAAATACATATATTTTATTTATATTTTGCGACTTTTAATCTGAAATTCCAACCAAAACCTACTCGGATCTTCACTGAATTCACTTAAAATTTGCTTGTAAGTTCCAAAGGATATTCCCAATCCTTTGCAATAACACCAATCCAACAAATAACAGTTTTGCAAAAATCAACAAATTCAAAGGTTCAAAACTTTTTAATGGTTGTCAATGGAGTTTAAGCTCATGTCTTCACATTTCACACAAACAAAATCTAATTTACGAAACTTCTAATTTTTCACACTTTGTATATTAATTATATCGAGGATCGCATGTTATAGTAAAGATTTTGTTTCGAAATGATAATGTTGTGCTTCATAGTTTCATGATTTATGGTAGCTTCATCTAGACAATAAACATAACTAAGCATCAATAAATCGTTAATTGATTAGTAAATAAGTAAAACAGATACTAAGGCTATTCTTACAACAGAGAGAGAATATGTTACAAATTGAATTCTAGTCAATTCAATACCTATGGGGAGAGGGGTGTGAGAAAGAGAGAGAAAGGGACAGAATTAGAGAAGAATGAAGCCTAAAATAAGTAAGATTGGAGTCTGATCAACATATTATTTTGTACATAAATAATAAAATATATATATAAATGTACATAAGTGATACCCTATTAAAAATGGGTAAATAAGTTTATAATATAACATAAATACGTAAAAGTTCTTAGAAAATTCTTGTTTGATTTGCCACCCAATCCTGCTGTTGAGGCCAAGCACGTGTACGCTATATCAAGTGTCACCATGTGTTTTTTGGGGTAGTTTGGTTTAGAGCAATGGGCTTTACAAGTTGAAACGAACCAAACAGGGACCAGAAGGCTTTGCTGGGCTGTCGGTGCCGAGCTATTTGTCATATTGGACAAATGTGTTGCTAAACATCTTGGTGTTACAATTAATTCTACGACAGCAACACACATGTAGACAAAGCAACATCACTTGACTCAAAAGACGCAGCTAGGATATAAACTATAAGCTTAAAATTCTAGTCCTTTTATAGTCCATAATTATTGGATTCAACCGAATCTAAACATAAATTCTAATTTCGCCGTTAATCACTTTTGATGATAATACAAAAAGCTTCTATTGTTATAAACAATAAAAGAAAGAATAGTATCGCAGAGAAAAGTAAAGAGAGAGGAATCTTATTGATTTTGAGATGATTTATAATAGAATAAAACCCCTCTATTTAGGAAAAAAGTAATTTAGTTATCAAGTAACAAATTCTAAAATCTCTCTAAATATAAAAATTTACCATAAATACAATTTTATTTATAATATTATTTTTTATTCATATATATATATATATATATATATATATATAGTACTTAACAGGGGAGTTACTCCCCACTTATGTGAACATCAAAAATAATGAAAGGACGAAATTATAGTACTTACGTTGACAATTGGCGTATAAAGACAAACTACGATGAATCATCTGTGAACACCTTAGGTGAATCCCACATCGACAAAACACGAGAGAGATGTTGGGTATATAAGTTAACAAGTCTTAGATCCTAGTGACGCGTTTTAAACCCGTGAGGGTCTAGGCCCAGAGCGAATAATATCACTAGCGGACTGGGCTGTTACAGATGGCATCAGAGTCACTCCACGTGCAACCTTGAACGGTGGTGGGACAAACCTCAGCGAAGACGTCGAGTCCCTAAGGGAGGGTGTATGTAACACCCTAGACGAATCTCACATCGACAAAACACGGAAAAGATACTGGTATATAAGTTAATAAGCCTTAGATCCTAGTAACGTGTTTTAAACCCGTGGGGGCGTGACACTAATTACGTTAATATAGTTAATTATTAATTATTTGATACTCCCTCCGGTCCACTTTAAGTGATTCTTTGGCTCTTTTCACACATATTAAGGAATTCATCTTTTAGTATTAATTCACAATGAAATTGACCATATTAATCTTAATTTGCTCATTAGAAATATAAGAAACTACTTCTAGGTTATTTACTCCAAGGGCAACTTCGAAAAGAAGAAATTAATTCCTTCTTGATATATGAAAAAATCAAATATTGTGGACCACAAAAAAAGACCAAAAAATCACTTAAAGTAGACTGGAGTAAGAATCTGTTTGGATTAGCTGATTGTAAATAGCTGATAAGCTTGAAGTGCTTAAAAGCATTTTTAAGTGCTGAAACTGATTTTTTAAATAAGCATTTACGTATTTGGATAGACGTGCTGAAACTGATAATAAGCAGTTGATGTGTTTGGTAGAAAAGTGCTGATAAGTTATTCTTTTATTAAAATGACTAAAATATCCTTAAAAACTTTACAAAAGGTTATAAATTAAAAAGTTTTTTTGTAAAGAAAAAGATAAACAATGAAAATGAAATGAAAAGAAAGTTAGAAAATTTATTTTGGGAAAAATATTTTGTGAATTAAAAAATATTATTAAAGATAAACTAGTAAAAGTCTTGGTTAAACTAAAAGTGATTATAAGCTAAAAAGTCATAAGTTGGGGGTGACCAACTTATTACTTATGGCTAATTTTAGCTTATAAGCACTTGACTTATAAATATTTTGAATATTTACCAAACGCGTAAATAAGTTAAAAAGTGCTTATAAGCCAGTTTGACCAGCTTAAAAACTTAGCCGAACAGCCTCTAAGTATAGTTAAAGGGGAATAAAAGAGACGCAATTGGCAGCTGTCTCTGAAATTTGAGCTCATTATACTCGTGCTTAAATTATATATGACATTTAAAATATTAGGCTGAAGAAAATCCCTTTACTTTGCTTCCGAAATTAAGCTATAGTTTTCTATCCCCTCGAAACTTTCTTTGATGTTAACATGGTCCTGTACTGAAATACTTATTGTGCGGTATTAAAAGTTGATCATGACAGTATAGAGCTATCCCAAGTGAGTTGAAAATTTATGGTGCCTATATATTTAAGGCTTGTACTTTTTGGCCATTATGTTAAACATACATACTGCATACCCCACATGCAGAAAAAGTTTCCGTATAACTAACCCCTATTACTTGAAAAGTCAAACAATAACAACAACAATATATTTATTGAGTGTAGTTTCACAAAGTGGTTGGGTCTGAGAATTTTACGTTGGCTTTGGAAGCTAGGAAGTTGCAGTACTTTGACAGTTGTTGGGCAATTTACATTTTTAAAAGTTAATTAAAATTGGGCGAAACCTTATGGTGCCTATTTAAGGCTTGTGCTTTTTGGCCATAACTTAAACCTGCATTCTACATAGCTCCTTTCCTTTTTCTTCCTTTTTGCTTTCTAATTTTCGTTTTTCTTCTTTAGATGGATTCACAAAGTGCTATTACCTCACAATCTATATCCAGCATTGATGAATTTGAAGACTTGGAAATAACACAATTTGATGAAAATTCACTAAGAGAACTACTTGAAGAGCCAAATGAAGTTCAAGAAGAAAGAATAGAATCCATAACACAACCTATAGTTGTTGAAATTGCCCCATATTTTACAATAGATGGGTGTCCTTCGCTTGAGAAGATCGAGGATTGCATCGACGATGTTAAATGGCAAAACTTGATGCAGGAATCGTCATCTCTCGATTATGCAGTAACCTGCCCAGAGGGAGTAACTGATCAATTTTATGATCTTGGAGAGTTTGGCCTGGATTCTTCTTATGATTTTTACAATGCAGTTCCTTTGGATGAAATAGAATATGATGGCTTGTGGCATCACAGTTCTTAGGGTTTACACCTTTTGGATATCTAAACTCTTAAATTTCTGTCTAAGCCATGAAAAAAATAATTTAACGTGATTTTCTTTTATTTATTTCATTAGCATGTGCGAAATAATGGTGTTGAATTTTCACCTTACCACTTCTTGAATTGCAAGCAAATATTATTTTCAGATTTATGAGTCATGAAATAGTGGAACTTGTAAAAATAAAGGGAGAGAAAGAAGGAAAGAACTGATATACAATGAAAAGAGGAAAGTTAAGCAACCAACAAGAAGAAGTTGGCTACCAGTTTCCAAATCCTCAACCCTACACGTCGAGAAATCAGTATTAAGAAAATGGAATTTAGGGCTAACTCAATTCGAGAAGATAACTCATGAAATAAAAACTGGCCAAGGCAATATAGGAAGATAACAGCTTATTCCCTCAACTAATGTGGGTTGTTGAACACCATACACACGCCAAAATGAACATTTGGTGAGACAACCTGATAGGTCGTTTTGAATACTAGCCTTAATTTTCGAGTTTCAAGACCTCTCATAGCTTCATTTGATGTTTATTGATTTGCGTGCGTAGTCCATGTCAGTTTTCGGAAAGTTCATATGTACGATTATGCAGAAAATGTGATTTTTGACTTAAAATGAAGCTAGATTTGACCACGGTCAGTATTATTGGTAAACGACCTCAGATCGGTGTTTTGACGATTCTGGTAGGTTCGTATGATATTTTTGGACTTGTACGCATGTTTGATTGAGATCCCGAGTGACCGAGCGCATTTCGACGCATTATGTGAAAGTTGGCAAAAAGTTGAGTTTTAAGTTGAAATCTTGAGTTTTGATGATCAATTCTTGTTATTTGATGTTATTTTGATGATTTGAGGTAGTGAGCGAGTTTTTATAGTGTTATTAGACTTGTGTGCATGTTCGATTTGGAGCCCGAGATCCTTGGGTGAGTTTTGGAGGTATTACAGATGGGTTTGGAACTACTGGTGCAAGCCTTGCGAGATCTGGCTTACATCTGCGAGCTCGCTTTTGCGGTCAATGGATTGCATCTGTGATAAAGGGGTTGGCTAGGTGTCTTTGCATTTGCGAGGGCAGGTTCTCTTTGCGGATGTTGTACGTTCGCATTTGCTAACATTTTGGTCGCATTTGCGACCCCTGTGCATTTAGGACAACTTCACATATGCGAAGCATTTATCCGCATTTGTGATGGTGTCTCTTCACATTTGCGATAAATATGTCGTATTTGCGACTACACTGGGTCTGACGCACTGATCGCATTTGCAATCAGTGTGTCGCATTTGCGGACATTGCAATTGCGAACAAGAGTTCGCATTTGCGACATTTACAGCTGGGTAAAAGATTGGAAAATCGTGACTTAGCTCATTTTACACCATATTTCAATTCTAAGCTCTCTGGAGG
Source organism: Nicotiana tomentosiformis (assembly GCF_000390325.3). Taxonomy (NCBI): domain Eukaryota; kingdom Viridiplantae; phylum Streptophyta; class Magnoliopsida; order Solanales; family Solanaceae; genus Nicotiana; species Nicotiana tomentosiformis. The sequence goes on from NC_090816.1 coordinate 35,808,300, forward strand.
AGAATTTTGAGGAAAGTTTTCTCCCCAAATTCATTGGTAAGCATCTTTAACTAGTTTTCAATCAATTTCAATTACTTTTCATGAATCTTTAATATCAAATCTATGAACTTCATGGTAGAAATTAGGGGTTTTTGGGTAAAATAAGGAATATAGTAAAATTGATATTTAGACCTCGAATTGAGGTTGGATTTCGAAATAAATCACATATCTGGGCTCGGAGGTGAATGGGTAATCGAGTTTTGGTCCGAAACTAGGATTTCGACCAAACGCAGCCGAGTTTGACTTTTGTTGACTTTTTTAAAAATGATCAAAATTTATCTTTTTTTCATTCTTGAGTAGTTTTTAAATCTTAATTTGGATTATTTGATTGATAATTGACAAGATTCGATTTGTTTGGAGGCTTATTCGAAAAAGCTGTGATTGATTGTTAAGTTTATCGCGGAAGAGGTAAGTATCGTGGTTAACCTTGACTTGAGGGAGTTACGGCTTGATTGGTCTAATTGCTACTTGAATTTATGTGTGGGAACACCGTATGTGTAAGGTGACGAGTGTACATACGTTGTCATGGGTTAAGCATACGACGTGGGCTTTTAACTACGTATTTTAACTACATCATGTCTTCCACTATTCCGTGCTACTATTCACATCATGCATTCATTGTTACTTGCCCTTATTTGTTAAATACTTGTCTTCCTTGTTACATGCTCTCTTTTGCTACATGTTCCTAGGGCTATTCAAATCCGAACCGGAACTGAAAATCAAACTGCAAAATTAGCTTAGTGGCTTATTGGTATCGGGTTATCGGATTAACGGTTGGTGAACGGATTGAGATTTTATAGTTAATGGCTTATCGATTTGGGGGCGGATCATATAATTTTCTTAACGGATAAATCGTTAACCTGTTAAAAATTTTATATTTACATTTTTACCCCTATGTTTATTAAATATCCCTTCCACTATTTGAAAATCAAAAGGGATGTCTCCTCCAATTATTTTTATTATTAGAGATATACATGTTCTGGTGCTTTCTTTTGACAAAGTAGCAGTTGTTATTCATGTTCAGAAGTTTCACTAAGACACTATTGTTATTGCTTTATCTCAGATACTAACTTAGTAGTATTAGACTATTGAAAATGCACTTTCAAATTCTAGTGACTTCTGCCAGTTAGTGAAAATGCACTTGCATATGGCTATATGGCTTGATACAATAGCACAAAGAAAAGAGCCCTATGCAACACTAATTTAGTATATGGCTATATGCATTCTGACCAGATCTTTTATGGAGAAAACATAAACTTCCAGTTATTGACTTCTGGAAATGGTTTGAATATTCGGGCATGACCATGTCATATAAACGGGTTGAAATCAGGATTTAAATTTAGTGATTTAATGTCAAGTGGTATATGCACTCATTGTCTATTTGATTTAGCCGATAAACCACCCGATAATCGCTAAACCGATACGAATCTGACTGATATCTTATATGTTTAGCTAGCGAATTATTACATTTATAAGCCGATAACCGATAAGCCGAACTGTTAAGCATAACAATCCGCCTGATCCGCCCGATAAGCATCCCCAAATGTTCCATGTACCCATGCCTTTACTTGTTGTCCATTTTTACTTGTTCTATTCCGGTAATTGTCTAATTGCCTTTACTGCTTCTATTTGGTCCAGTTTGTTATATTGGTTTGCCTTAGATTATTTACTTGTTTTGATTCCATTCTCTTATGTTGAGAGTTACTCCGTAGTTATTTTTAGTATTGGTATTATTGTTTGGGATCAGGTTGCACACTGCAACAGATATTAGTATTATTGTTTGGGATAGAGTTGCACGCCGTAACGAATATTGGTATTATTATTTAGGATCGGGTGGCACGCCGCAACAGATAATGGTATTATTATTTGAGATCGGGTTGCATGTCATTACGGTATTGGTATTGATGTGATATATGTGGATCTAATTGAGCATCGCTGCGAAGAAGACAAATTATGATTGTATTTAACTGTAGGTTCCGTATTTGAGAAATTGAGCATAGATGATATTTTGGGGCCCTCTATTATGTAATTATTGTTTTAGTTTTTATGCCAACTGTTGTTTCCTCTATTTTTGTTATTGCTTTTACTTGTATTCGCACATGTTTATAGTGAGTGCCTTGTTATATCCTTGTCACTACTTCGTCGAGGCTAGGCTCGGCACTTACAGAGTACATGTGGTCGGTTGTACTCATATTACACTTCTTGTGTAGTTACTGGTGTTGGTCCCACTGGCGTTTAGAGGAGGCGTGCTCGAACTATCATTACCTGGAGACTTGAGGTAGAGCTGCACGACGTTCGTAGACCCCTGAAGTCCCCTTATTATCTATTGCACTATTCACTTCATTCGGACAATTGTGCTTTTATTTCAGACCTTGGTTGTAGTATTGTTTAGTAGCGCATGTACTTGTGACACCAGATTCCAGGATTTAACTAGACAGCGTGTTGGAGTTTTATTATATATTTTGAAGTTTTACAGCTTTATCACCTTTAAATATGTATTTAAATTGATAAAAATGATTAGTTGTGTATCTAATATTGAATTTCATATCAAGTGGACGTTAGGCGCCATCACGACCCCATGGTTGGGATTTCAGATCGTGATAAGTTGTTATTAGAGAACTAGGTTGCCTAGGTCTTACGAGTCATGAGCAAGCTTAGTAGAGTTTGGAGGATCGGTACGGAGACATTTGTACTTATTTTCTAGAGGCTATGAGGGTTTAGGAAATTTCACCTTCTTTCTTTCTCTATCGTGCGTCTTCATTTTATCATTGAGTATGAATTATTCTATTCTTGTTCTCTCGTAGATGGTGATGACACATACAACATCCACAGCTTGTCAGGAGCTGAAGCCCCATGTTACAGCTACTACCAGGGGTAGGGGTCGGGCCGAGGGAGAGCCATAGGCAGAGCTCAACCTAGAGCACGCGCAGAAGCACCTATAATGGAGCCTCAAATTGAGCAGGAGGAGGAGATCCTTGTTCAGACTCTGCCAGTTGGATCAGCTCAGGTCCTAAAGGGGTTCATTGCCACCATAGTAATACAGGATGCCCTAGTCCACTTAGTGGGCCTTATGGAGAGCGTGTCCAAGACCATGTATTTCCTGTAGCACTAGATCTCTCTAAGGCTCAGGGAGGAGCCCAAACTCCCGCTACTCACACACCAGATCAAATAACTCAAGGATATCAAACTCTGACAAATCAAGTAGTTAGAGGAATTCAGCCTGTTATTGCTACACAATCCAGGGAGGGACCTGCGATGTCGTTCGAGGGGTTGAAGAGGATGGACAGGTTCACCAAGGTATTTCCTATTCAATTTTGTGATACACCTTCTGAGGACCCACATGATTTCTTGGACCGTTGCCATGAGGTGTTGCGCAACATGAGTATAGTGGAGTCCAATAGAGTTGACTTCGTAGCATTTCAGATGACTGGTTCTGCCAAGAGATGGTGGCAGGAGTATGTTCGGGGTAGATAAGGAGGTTCACTTCCACTCACTTGGAAGCGATTCTCACAGCTATATTTTGGAGAAGTTCATCCCCTTCACCGAGAAAGAGGATTTACGCAGCCAGTTTGAGCGCCTACAGCATGGTAGCATGACCGTTACCTAGTACGAGACTAGATTTGTGGCTCTATCACGCCATGGTGCTATCCTGATCCCTACTGAGAGTGAGAGAGTGTGTAGGCTTATGGATGGCCTTACTGATCGGGTCCAAGACTGCACTACTATTGAGTAGCGAGGATGGTCGATGCAGTTTTACCCAACAAGGTCGGGATCGAATCCACAGGGAGTTAATTGATTTGGAATTACGTTTATATCTAAGTCTAGATGCGTGTTTTGTTCCTAATTACACTTCCACACATTTTGGTTTTGATTGTACTTCTAATTCTATTCTATTGTATCCAATGATTAAAGCTAAGTACAATAATTTTTTTGATGTTGGTTTTCAAGTCTTTAAAAGGACTAGGGTAGTGACTTCCACCTAGGTGGATATCTAACGGGTAGCAGGAATCTAGGGCAATCTTGATTAATTTGGGGTCGTAATATAGCTATCACACCCAAGTACTTACTCTATACCTCTCGATAGTTTGAGTGATTTTGCCCAATTTGGCTTTCTCAAGTCCAAATGGGTATTCATGTAAGTCATGTGATATTAGCTCAAGTCTGATATTATTATCTTTAGGTTTAACCCTTTAATTGGGGCTATCAATTTCTTGAGTTCACCTCAGTTCCTTGTTAGCCTAGTTTTCCTAGATTTAGTCCCTCTTTCTCAAGAAGAGACTAAGTCATAAAGGTACGAATCAGTGTTTGCAACCACTAATTCTACAATTCTAGCAAGAACTAGGCTAAATATCACTAACCCATAAACATTTAAGCCCTAAAATTCAGTACCCATTAAAAACTCACACTAGGGTTGGGTCACAACCCTAGCTATGGGTCTAGCTACTCATAGAAATAGCAGAAATCAAAGATGAAAAGAATATAAAATTCATAATACTAGATTAAAAGATGAAAATCTAATGTTATAAGGTGAATCTAATATAAAATTTCCCAAAAGGGAAGTTTTAGCCGTCTCACGTGCTCAGCAAATACGCAACAACCTCTAAAAATGACAAAAAGTTCTATTTATACTAAGCTGAAATTTTCGAAAAAAAATATCCATGTAGAGGTTACGCGGCAGCGTAGTTCTGACCGCGGACGAACTCTTGCTTTAGCAGCCGCGTAATTTTGATTGCGGTCCGCGTTCATGTTTTAGACCAAAAATCCATCTCTCTGAATCTTCCTTTTGCGGCAAAATAGTGCTCGCGACTGCATTGTAGCTTTCGCGGCCGCACAATATTTGTGCAGTCCGCGTTTCATATCTTTTGGCCTAGTCTTGGTTTTTGTTCAAGTTTTGACTCCTTTATGAGTTGATTATGACTCCTTTGGCTCATTTTGAACAATCCCTGCAAGCAAGTATATTACATTAGTTTTCGGGAATACCTTCACACATTTTTGGCCCTAAACACAATTAAAAGAGAGGAAATAATAGGTTAAAATCCCTATTTATCACTTACTTATGGCATCAGGCTACAGGTGGCCAGAGAGACTGATGATGATATTTCCTTCCTTCAGGTTGTACAAAATGCTAAATGAATTGAGACGATTCGTGGTCAGGGTAGAGAGGCGGCATCTGAAAAGAGGTCTCGTTATTTCAGTGGTTTCAGTGGTGCCTCGACCAGAGGCAAGGATTCATTTGGTAGAGGTTATCCTTCCAGGCCAATTCAATCTGTGCTGCAAGTATCATACGGTGCTTCAGGTAGTCGTGGTTCTTATGGATCTCGCCATGAGCAGCTAATCTACATTGCACCTTTAGCTCTCATCAGTGCACCACCGATTCAGAGATATCATAGTGGTTTCCCAGACCGTCAGGTTCAGTCCCAGATTCAGCAGTAACGTTAGTAGAGAGAGTGCTTTGAGTGTGGATGTATGGATCATATCCGGAGGTACTGTCCTAGACTTTAGAGCAGTGCGCCACAGTAGGGTACTCGTGCCATGATTTAGGAATCGGTTGCTCCACCGCTCACTCAGCCAGCTAGAGGCAGGGGCTAGGCAGCCCCAGGTGGTGGTTAGACTATTAGAGGTGGAGGCCAGGTAGTAAGAGGCCGTCTGAGAAGTGGAGGTCAAATTAGTGGGGCTTATCCCCGTTTCTATGCATTTCTAACTAGACCTGAGGCAGAGTCATCTGATGCTGTCATCACAGGTATTGTTCAGGTTTGCCATATAGATGCATCAGTTTTATTTTCCATAGAGTGCTCATGTTTATGTTTCTACGCCCATTGGGGTTCTATTATGGTGGACTAGTCTATTATGTTTGTTTGGTCAGTATCGGGGGCTATGCGACTAGGGTTGATCTTCTATTACTTGATATGGTAGATTTTTATATGATTTTAGGAATGGATTGGTTGTCACCATAGCATGCTATCTTAGATTTCAATCCAATACTATGACGTTATCCATATCGGGATTGCCTCGATAGGAGTGGAGGAGGGCTCCTGGTCATTCCACTAGCAGGGTCATTTCATATGTGAAGGCTCGGCATATGGTCGAGAAGGGGTGTCTAGCATATTTGGCCTATATCTTTAATTCCAGTGCAAAGATTCATTCCATACATTTGGTTCTAGTTATGCGTGAGTTCCTAGAGATGTTTCCTACAGATCTGTCAGGGATGCCACCCGACAGAGATATCGACTTTTGCATTGACTTGGTTCCGGGCACTCAACCTATTTCTATTCCACCATACCGTATGGATCTAATTGAGTTGAAATAATTGAAGGAGCAATTGCAAGATTTGCTTGATAAGGAATTTGTTAGACCTAGTGTCTCGCCTTGGGGTGTATCAGTGTTATTTGTGAAGAAGAAGGATGGATCGATGCAGATGTGTATAGATTATCGGCAGTTGAAAAAGGTCACTACCAAGAACAAGTATCTGTTACTGAGGATTGATGACTTATTTGACCAGCTTCAGGGTGCCAAGGTGTTTTTCAAGATTGAATTGAGATCTGGCTACTATCAGGTGAAGATTTGGGCGTCGGATGTCCCTAAGATAGATTTTCGGACTCGGTATGGTTACTACGAGTTCTTAGTGATGTCATTTGGCTTGAATAATACCCCAACAACCTTTATGTATTTGATGAACCAAGTGTTCCAGCCTTATTTGGATTCCTTCGTGATTGTCTTCATTGTTGATATTCCTGTTTACTCCCGCAGTCGGGAGGAGCATGAGCAACATCTCCGGATCTTTCTTCAGACTTTGAGGGACCGTCAGTTATATGCCAAGTTTTTGAAGAGTGAGTTCTGGTTTGACTTGGTTGCCTTTTTGGGCCATGTTTTATCTTCCGAGGGAATTAAGGTGGATCCTAAGAAGATTGAGGCAGTCAGAACTGGCCTAGACATACTTCAGCTATAGAGGTTCAAAGCTTCTTAGGTTTGGCGGGTTATTATCGCCGGTTTGTGGAGGGGTTTTCATCCATCTCAGCCCCATTGACCTAGAATGGTGCTCTTTTCAGATGTTCTGATGAGAGGTGAGCATTCAAAGGCTCAATACTACATTGAATACAACCCTAGTATTGGTGTTGCGTACTAGCTCGGGATCTTACACCATGTATTGTGATGCATCGTGTATTGGGCTTAGTGCAATATTGATGCACGACGGTAGGGTGGTTGCCTACGTGTCTCAACAGTTGAAGGTTCATGAGAAGAATTATCATATGTAGAGTTGGCAGCCATTGTTTACGCTCTGAAAATTTTGAGGCACTATTTGTATGGCGTTGCATGTGAGGTCTATACCGACCATCGAAGTCTCCAGCACCTGTTCAAGCAAAATGACCTTAATTTGCGGCAGTGGAGATGGCTAAAGTTGCTGAAAGACTATGTTATCACCATATTATATCATCCGAGGAAGGCCAATGTAGTGGCTGATGCATTGAGTAGGAAGGCTGAGAGCATGGACAGTTTGGCATATTTACCGGTAGTGGACAGTACACTACAAATTTTCTGGCTTTAGCCAATCGGTTTGTGAGATTGGATGTTTCGGAGCCTAGTCAGGTTCTTGCTTGTATTGTGGCACAATCTTAGTTTTTGGATCATATCAAGGATCGCCAGTTTGATGATCCCCACTTGTTGGTGTTGAAAGACACAGTGCAATGGAGTGGTGCTAAGGAGGTTGTGATTAGTGATGATGGTATTATGCGACTTCCGGGCCGAATTTTTGTTCCAAATGTTGATGGATTCAGAGATTTGATCCTTGAGGAGGCTCAAAGTTCACGCTATTCCATTCACCCAGGTGTCACGAAGATGTACCATGACTTAAAATAGCACTATTGGTAGAGGAGAATAAAGAAAGATATTATTGCTTATGTTTCTCGGTGTTTGAATTGTCAACAGGTGAAGTACGAGCATCAATAAAATGGGTGGGTTGATCAGAAGATTGGAGATACTAGAGTTGAAATATGAGCACATAACTATGGATTTTGTGGTAGGATTACCACGGACCTTGAGGAAATATGATGCAGTCTAGGTTATTATGGACCGATTGATTAAGTCCGCACACTTCATACCAGTAATGACTTCCTATTCTTCAGAGTGGTTGGCTCAAATTTACATCCGGGAGATTATCCGCCTGCACGGCGCACCAATTTCCATCATTTCTAACTTAGGCATGCAATTTACATTGCATTTTTGGAGAGTTGTGCAATGTGAGTTTGGAGAGTTGTGCAGCGTGAGTCGTGAAGATGAGTATCGCGGTTCATCCTTAGGTGAACGGACAGTCCGAGTACACTATTCAGATATTGGAGGACATGTTGCGGGCATGCTCTATAGATTTTAGGGGGTCAGTGGGACCAGTTTTTACCTCTAGCAGAGTTTGCCTACAACAACAGCTATCAGTCGAGTATCCATATGGCTCCGTACGAGGACTTATATGGGAAGCGATGTTGTAAGGCCCCGTAATTTTTTACCTAAAACCCGGAGTTTTATGGTGCCGAAGTAGGCTTATGTGTTGGCGATTGTAGGAATTGGGTATTCTTGAAGGTTTCCCCTATGAAGGTATAATGCGGTTTGGTAAGAAAGGGAAATTAAGTCCGAGGTATGTCGGACCGTACAAAATCATTTAGAGGATTGGCTAGGTGGCTTACAGGCTAGAACTACCTCCAGAGATATCTTTAGTGCACCAGGTGTTCCACGTATCCATGTTGAAGAATGTGGTTGGGGATCCCTCGCTTATTGTTCCGGTTGAGACTATCGAGGTTAATGAAGAATTGACTTATGAAGAAGTTCCAGTTGTCATTCTTGATAGGCAAGTTCGAAAGTTGTGGAATAAAGAAATTGCCTCCGTGAAAGTGTTATGGCGAAACCAACAAGTCGAAGAGGCCACTGGGAGGCCGAGGAAGAAATGAAGAAAAAATACCCTCATTTGTTTGAATAGTCATATATTTATAAAGTTGTGTTCTATAAAAATATTAGGAGTTTACCTTCTATGAATTATGTAACATTTATACAGTTGATGTTAAGTGTGTTCCCTTTTGGTGATAAACTGCTCGTAAGGCCATGGTTGCCATTATTTTTATGATATATTGCGTCGTTGGTTCATGTATATATTGTTAGGGTTGGTTTTTGGGATTCTCTGGCAGGTGGATAGGCCCAGTTATAGGAGAAACTCTCGCGAAAATTTTGGAAATTTAGGGAGTTAGTCAAAAGTTAGAATTGTTGGTGTGTTATAGCAGCTGAGTTTCGGGCCGCATAACCCCTCACAGATGCAGCACAAAACAAATTACGGAGGAACATTCTACGATGTATTATGCCACCGCAGAACAGGTCTGTAGACCACAGACCGGTCGCAGAGTGAGGCAGGGGTGCCTAGTTCCGGAGAGCCATTATGCGGTCCATTTTGCAGACTGTAGAAGCGTTATGCGGTCGCATATGCGACCGCAGACCTGCATCGGGGCTTCATTTTTTCTAATTTTTGAACTCGACCTCATTCTTATAAAACAGCCTTGGGGATCATTTTAAAAGAGAAAAACATATATTCTAGAGAAAGGGAGTGCTATAGAGTGAGAGGGGAAGTTCCTAAGCTCATCATCCATCAATGTTTACTCAAAGTTGAAGAATTTGCAAGAAGAATTCACTAGGTGTTCATCCTAGAGGTAAGGTTCTACTCCATAGCCCTCAATTTCGTGATTTTAATTGAAGATAGGTAATAAGCCAAGCAATTCTTGGGTGTGGGAGTTATTTAACTTACATGCATGTACCATCAAGGGTAGTGGGAAGATTGTTGAGCTCTTTTGGGTGAACTTTGGGTAGTGGGGTGAAAGAATCCACCATAGGAGGACCTTGGAACCTTAATGCACACCTAGTGTTTGATAAAATGTTCAAGTGAGCTGGAACTATGAACTCCTTCCTAATTTGTGTTCAATTTTACTATATCTCTAAATAGATCGAAGTGGCTAAGATTTTCGGAACATTGTAGTAATTTAAAAAGCTCAAGGCAAGGTATGTTGGCTAAACTTCTTTCTTAAAATTGAATTCCCATAATGTTCTTGTAAGTCCCGAGTTGTCCACTATGAATTAACTTTTATGAATAAGTTTGATGTAGAAAGATGTATTTATATGAATATGTTTAAAATGTGTTCCGGAATATTCTTATCATGTTATGTTATTCTTCGGGAGCGTGTTCAAAGTATGAGTATGTATTAAAATGTTGTGACTTCAAGTCAAGCCCAAATGAAAGTGATCATATCAAATTGTGTAAGAAATCACATGTGCCTAGACCCTAAATTGCTCAAATGTGTGCTTAAAGTCTTGAATAGAAATGTTTGTTGTTGACAATCTGTGTTAATGTTTGAAAGTGGAATAGTGAACATGAATTATGAAGTACGGCCAATGTGACAAGAATGATATTGTGTTATGGCCAATGATGCCAATAAAATGAATGACATGTAAAAGAATATGAATTGTGTGGTAAATACTATTAATAATAAATGCCTTGGGAGTATCGTTTAGCCACCGAGGAAGGGTAGGTCGAAACAACCTAACCCCGAAACTACACTTGCCGGTGTAGGAGTGATTGAGGGGTAAATCCTTGTGTTAATGTGATAAGACTGTTTTCTGTTATATGGAATGAGATTGTTGTGTTGATATGTTTCCCCTTAAATGGTATGAGATTATTGCTAGCAAGATGTGATGTGATGTCGACCCACAAGCATTATGGTGAGACGGCCGATCAGACGCCATGCCGCGCACATGGTGGTATTATGAGTGTATGTCTCGGGGTGAGACGGCTTAGCCGGTCGGGCTGAGAACGGACTCTGTGCTAAAACACGGTGGTGTATCGGTGCTAAAGATCTACCAACATAAATTATTGAAACCTATTTGAAATTTACTTTTCCCCTAACTTGACACCTTGATACTTCTTGAGTCTTTATTGATTTCATGTTTTATTCTCCGTTTACTGTTGCTCGTTCTATTGAGAAGGTGTTTAGTTTCATATGCTAGTACTATTCTATATGTACTAACATCCTTTTTGCCAGGGGCGCCGCATCTTTAATGGATGCAGATGGTTCCATAGCAGGTGGTATTGATCAGTGATAGCACCACACCCTCTCCTCAGCTGATTTGGTGAGCCCCACTTCATTTTGGGGTCATGCATCTTTTATCCTTAGTACATAGAGTTTTGAGATATCGTCGGGGCCTTGTTGCCAGCACTATCGTAGCATTCTTTTTTTCCTGTTAGAGGCTCCGTAGACATAGTGTGGGTTATATCTATTTTTAGTAAGGTTAAACTAAAAATGTTGTAGTCGTATCATATTTTCCACTTTAACTATGATTGTACAATCTACTATTTTGGAGACTTGTTAATCTCGTAACTAATGGAAATGAACTAGTATTTTCACATGACCTCTTACTTTCTAATTAATGAAATGTATTCTTCTCTTTATTCATGGATGAGTTGGATAGAAGGTATTGTAAAGGCTTGCTTAACCGGGGTATCTCGGTTGAGTGCCGGTCACGTTCTTTGAGGTCGGGGTGTGACAGATGTCGTTCGCCGATTGGTTGGTTTGAGCCTGGTGAGGCTAGATTATTGGGTAATGACTGGTCCGTGATGCTTTAGAGAAGGTTAAGGTGATTCAAGAGTGACTTTGTACAGCTTAGTCTAGGCAAAAGAGTTATGCGGACCTGAAGGTTTGAGATATGGCTTACATGGCGGATGAGAAGGTTCTTCTCCGGATGTCTCTTATGAAGGGCATGATGCAATTTGGGAAGAAGGCAAGTTGAGCCCAAGGTTTATTGGCCCGTTTGAGATCTTGGAGAGAGTTAGGGAGGTTTCTTATAGGTTTGCATTGCCTCTTAGCCTAACAGGGGTACATATGATATTTCATATTTTCATGCTTTAGAAGTACCATGAGGATAGATCACATGTTTTAGACTTTAGCACGACGCAGCTTGAAAAAAAATATGACCTTTGAGGAAGAGCCGGTGGTTGTTCTAGCCCGGTAGGTTCGTAAATTCATATATAAGAGTTTTCCACCTATCAAAGTGCAATGGAGAGGTCAACCGATTGAGGAGGTTACATGGGAGTCTGAGTTCGATATGCGGAGTAGATACCCCTAAATATGTCGTATTTGCGACTACAGTAGGTCTGATACACTAATCGCATTTTCAATCAGTGTGTCGCAATTGCGGACATCGTAATGCGAACATGAGTTTGCAATTGCGACATATACAGTTGGGTAAAAGATTGAAAAATCAGGACTTAGTTCATTTTACATCATTTGTCAACCCTAAACTCTATAGAGGCGATTTTTGAAGAACTTTTTCTCTCTAAATTCATTAGTAAGAATCTTTAACGAGTTTTCAATCAATTTCAATTACTCTTTATGAATTTTTAACATCAATTCTATGAATTTCATGGTAGAAATTAGGGGTTTGGGTAGAATTTAGGAATTTTATAAAATTAAGATTTAGACATCGAATTGAGGTCGGATTTTGAAATAAATTACATATCCGAGATCGGGGATAATGGGTAATCGAGTTTTTGTCCAAATCTCAAATTTCGACCAATCGATTCCGGGGTTAACTTTTATTGGCTTTTTCAAAAATGATCAAAATTTAACCTTTCTCATTCAAAATTTAAGCTTAATTTGGATTGTTTGATTGATAATTGACTAGATTTGGTTGGTTTGGAGGCTTGTTCGAAAGGAAAAGCCGTGGTTGATTGTTGAGTTTGTCGCGGAAGAGGTAAGTGTCGTGGTTAACCTTGGCTTGAGGGAGTCAGGACTTGATTGGCCTAATTGCTACTTGAATTTATGTGTAGGGATGACGTATGTGCAAAGTGACAAGTGTACATATGTTGTCATGGGTTAAGCATGCAGGGTGGGCTTTTAATTGCGTATTTTAACTACATCATATCTTCCTCTACTCCGTGCTACTATTCACATCATGCCTTCATTGTTACTAGCCCTGGTTTGTTAAATACTTGCCTTCCTTGTTACATGCCCTCTTTTTCTACATGTTCCGTGTACCCATACCTTTACTTATTGTCCGGTTTTACTTGCTCTATGCCTTTAATTATCTACTTACTTCTATTTCACTCCACTTTGTTATTTTGGTTTGCCTTAGAATATTTACTTGTTTTGATTCTATTCTATTATGTTGAGAGTTACCCATGCAATGGATATTTATATTATTATTTGGGATTGATTTGTAAGTCGCAATGGATATTTGTATTATTATTTGGGATCGGGTTGCACGCTGTAACGGTATTGGTATTGATGTGGTATGTGTGGATCGGATTGTGCGCCGCAACGGAGAAGATAAATTATGACTATTTTGAACTGTTGGTTTCGTATCTATGTAGTTTTGAGAAATTGAGCATAGATGATATTTTGGGGCCCTCTGTTATGTATTATTGTTTCAGTTTTTATGTCAACTGCTGTTTCCTCTTCTGTTATTGCTTTTACTTAGCACATGTTTATAGTGAGTGTTTTGTTATAGCCACGTAACTACATCGTCGAGGTTAGGCTCGGCACTTATACAATACATGAGGTCGGTTATACTCATACTATATTTTTATACTTCTGGTGCAGATACTGGTGTTGGTCCCGACTACGTTTAGAGGAGGCGTGCTCGGACTATCATTACTCGGAGACTTGAGTTAGAGCTGCACAGCGTTCCAGACCCTGAAGTCCCCTTCTTATCTGTCGCACGGTTCATTTCATTCAGACAATTGTACTTTCATTTCAGACCTTGGTTGTAGTATTATTTAGTAGTTCATGTACTTGTGACACCAGATTTCAGGATTTAACTAGACAGCGCGTTGTAGTTTTATTATATATTTTGAAATTTTACAGCTTTATCACCCTTAAATCTGTTTTTAAATTGATAAAAATGATTAGTTGTGTATCTAATATTGGCTTGCCTAGCAAGTGGACGTTAGACGTTATCACGGCCCTGTGATTGAGATTTTGGATCGTGAAATTTGGAACGTGGACAACACGATACGTTGGCTCCACATTGAGTAAGAATACCGATGAGTCAAGCTTTGAAATCATTTTAAGTTGTGAGACCAACTCAAGCTTAAACGGTAAAATCGAGTACAATTTTATCTGCTAAAAGTTTGATATTTGTTATACAGCTCAATAAAATTTTCTAAACGGTTCATGAAATAATCAAAGAAAGAAAAGACTTCTTTTTGTGGTCATTAACATAATAATCACGAAGATAGTCTTGGTAAGTAATTTGCTAGATTGTCAAATTTATTGTTGCTGGCCTAACATTAGTTTCTTCTGCACTAGTTAAACTTTTAAAATTGATATTGAAGTCAATTTGCGCCTCCATCAAACTTAACCATTATGTTATTTTGCTCGACTCATCAACTCGTACAAAAATTAAAAATTTGCGGAAACAAAAGAATACGTGGCAACTGCAGAAATTACTTAAAGAATACGCACCATATGGTTTTTGTGAATACAAATTTAATATAAAACGTTATATCATTTGGCCTAGATCAAGTTGCTTCTTTCACGTTCCATTACTTAAAATAAGACGAGCATAAAATTCAGGCGCATTAAGGGTTACGTTATGAATTTTCCTGTTAAGGATATATGCCAATAAGTTTGACATGTAAAATAGAACATCTTCTACTTATTAGTTCTTTCTTGATGTTAACATTGTCCTAAACTCCCTTTAGACTTTATTTCTAGTACTATTTTGCAGCTAAAATTAGGCAGACATTTTCAAGCTGGCGAAGACATGCAATTTGGAGTCTATTTATTACTTGCACTTCTTCAACTCTTTACCTAAAAGACTGTCAGCTCGTCATGAATTTTCATGCCTACTCAATAAAAAGTTCAAATATCACATCAATAATTAAATGATAAACTTTTTTCTATGACATATTTCTATACTTAGAAATAATGTAACTTTAAATTTTTTTTTTATCCACTTTACCTTAATGAGAAGTTTTGATAACTATACAAATATCATAGTTTCACAAAGTTTTTGCCTTTTAAATTTTTAGGATCACATGTTTTTTTTAAAAAAATTTCCTTTTAAATTTTGTGTCAAGTCAAATTATATCATCTAAATTGAGTCGAAGGACTATCCTTTCCCCTTCCCTCTTCTTACCCTTGATGTCGTAAAACAAATTAGAACAAAAGAACTTACTAGCTTCTCTTTTTCTTGTCACTCTTTCACCTTTCCTTTTGGGTCTAATCTCTAAGCCACCTTTCACTCTTTATTTTCTTTATCTTTTTCATTTTTACTAGGATGGTCCCACCATCATTCCTTGTAGCTCACAGACAATCATCGTGGCATTTGTCTTTGAGTTTGCAAAAACTGAATGTAAATTTAGGTTTTGAATTTTTGAAAGAAGTATTAATTTGAGTGATATTTTTTCTTAAAAGAATCTTGTTTTGGAGATTTCCAAGTCCATTGTTAAATTTTATACAAACTAAAAAGCTCCAAAAAATAATTTTCGAACTTTGGAATTTTAAAAAAAAATGAATCTGAAAATTTTTATAAAAAACAAGAAGTTAACTTTCTTTGCACAAACAGCTCAAAGCAACACTTTCTAGTTTCTTCAAGGGCTCAAAAACTCAGCATTTTGGAAACTCCAAAAATAAATGCCAGCTCTAAATTAAATGCCATATTTAATGATTTCAAGTCCTAGAAAGGACACAATTTGATGAAGACACTCTTAACATAATTACTTCAAACTTGAAAGTCCGAGTGATATCAAAAAAGATAATAGGAAAGCGTAAAAGAATACCACTTTATTATTAAATATTATTTATAGTTATCCACCGTTATATTATTTGATTAATTTAGTCCCTACCGTGTTACTATTGGTCAAATATACTCTTCAATTAACGGAGGGGACACGTGGAATGCTGGTAAGCCATTTGAATGCCCAACTCATATTTTAACTTCGGAAAATGGTCATATATATCGCTCTACTTTCATAAATTATTTAATTATATCATCCGTTACACTATCCATCTCTCAGAGCCGCTACCATTACATATTATGCCAGATATACTCTTATTTTGGACGGAATACTACGTGTCACTACCGGATTAAATTGACCCATTCTTTTTTTAATCCAGTTCACTTAAAAAAATCCACTACCCAACCCAATTCTCCGTTGTCCAATTAATCTTGTGTTTTACAGTAACAACAACCAAATGGCAGGTAGAGGAATAACCCCAGGATTTGGAGCAGCAAAGAAGGCTACACCCCGTAGAAGCAAAGCCGATCTTCAATTCCCTGTTGGTCGTATCGCTCGTTTTTTCAAAGTCGGCAAGTATGCAGGCGTGTCGGTGCTGGTGCCCCCGTTTACCTTGCCGCCGTCCTTGAATACCTTGCTGCTGAGGTGCTGGAATTGGCTGAAAATGCGGCGAGGGACAACAAGAAGACAAGGATAGTACCAAGGCAAATACAATTGCTTTGAGGAATGATAAAGAATTGAGCAAGTTGCTTGAAGATGTGACAATTGCTAATGGTGGCTTTATGCCCAATATTCATGATCTTTTGCTGCCTAAGAAAGCTGGTGGCTCCTCAAGGCCCTCTGCTGATGTCATAAGGCTGTGCATGATTCGATAAATACCGAATTAACGTATCGAAATCGAAAATTTTGGTATTTGGTATTCGCTATTTTGATATTCGGTATGATATTTGGTGTAATTTTTGAAAAAAAAATTGGTATTAGGTATGATATTTGGTATTTTAAAATGAAATACCGAAATATCGATACCGTACCGAAATATATATTATATTGCACAATACACATATTATTAATTATAACATAAATATAAAAAATCTAAAATTTTGTTTTACTTTATTCTCTAAGTTCATCAATTAACTCTAAACAAGTAACAAGATATTTCTAATTATCAAGTTTATTCTTTTATGTACATTTTTCTTTCTCTGAATTGATATTTGTTGGTTTTGGACAAAATTTTTGTCAACAAACGTTTTTAGTTTAGTACTTTTGAGTATTTTAATTAAGAATATTACAGTCTCTGACTCTACATACCAGTTAGTATTCAAATCGAATAAACCGAAACTGAAAAGAGAAAAACCGAACCATACCGAATTTAGTTAGGTATGGTATTGGTATAGCATTTTAAGAAACCGAATACCGAACCGAAATGTCTAAATACCGTATTGCACTGACCGACGAAGAGGATTAGATTGAAGGATAATAGTGGGTTTTAAGTGTTAAGCCTTAAATTTGGTTTTTGAATAACTAGTGTTGTGTCATAAAAAAAAGACCGTAAAGTAAAGACAAGTATAGAGAGAAACTGATATATTATTCAAACTTCAAACATATGTACATAATGAACTGAAATCTCTTCTATTTATAGAAGAAAGGAAGTTGTTGTGTAAGCTGCTACTGCAATCTGCTACTCCAAGCTGCTGTGTAAGCTGCATGTAAACTGCTATTGTACCAGATATAGATAATCTTCTACCGGGAGTAATGTTTATCCGTAACGGAGTACCAAAATGATAAGCTTTTTCAAGAGGCTTATTTCCAATAGTGTACCAAATAGATAAACATATTTACGGCGGAGTATCATATGGATAAGCTTCTTCAGGAAGCTTATTTACAACAGAGTACTAAATGAACATTCATAATATAATATATTTATAATACTCCCTCCTGGATGTTCATTAAAAGATAACGTGCCTCATTAAAACCTTACTAGGAAAAATCCCGTGGAAAAAAAATCCTAGTGAAGGAAAAAGAGTACACATATGTAGTAATACGCATTGCTAGCTGCCTCATTAAAAATCTTATAAGAAAAACCCTATGGGAAAAAATCTTAGTAAGGAAAAAAAGAGTACAACGCGTATTTTACTCCCCCTAATAAAAACCTTGTTTCAAATATTTGAGTCTCCGTATTCCAATCTTGTATACCATCTTCTTAAAATTTGAAGTTGGCAAAGACTTGGTGAATAAATCTACCGGATTATCACTTGAACGGATTTTTTACACATCAATGTCACCATTTTCTAAAGATCGTGTGTGTAGAATAATTTTGGTAAAATGTGCTTTGTTCTATCTCCTTTTATAAATTCTCCCTTCAATTGGGCTATGCATGCAGCATTGTCTTCGTATAAAATTGTGGGTCTTTTCTCACATTCCAAACCATATTTTTATCAAATAAAATAAATTATTGATCTCAACCATACGCATTCCCTACTTGCTTCATGAATAGATATTATCTCAATATGATTTGAAGAAGTAGCAACAATAGATTGTTTTGTAGAGCGCCATGATATAACAGTACCTCCACATGTAAATACGTACCCGATTTAAGATCTAGCTTTATGGGGATCAGATAAATAACCCGCGTCTGCATAACCATCAAGATCTACACTATCTTTGTTAGCATAAAACAAACCCATATCAAGAGTTCCCTTTAAATATCGCAATATATGTTTAATCTCGTTCCAATATCTCCGTGTAGGAGAAGAACTATATCATGCTAGTAAATTAGCAGAAAATGCTATGCCAGGCCTTGTAGCATTAGCAAGATACATTAATGCACCAATTACACTGAGATAGGGTACTTCGGGACCAAGGAGTTCCTCATCCTCTTCTGGAGGTCGGAACAAATCCTTATTCACTTCAAGTAATCGAACAACCATTGGTGTACTCAATGGGTGCGCTTTGTCCATGTAAAAGCATTTTAAGACCCTTTCTGTATAGGCAGATTGATGGATAAAGATCCCGTCTACTAAATGTTCAATTTGCAGACCAAGACAAAGTTTTATCTTTCCAAGATCTTTCATCTCAAATTCTTTCTTAAGATATTCAATTGCCTTTTGGAGCTCTTCTGGAGTTCCAACAAAATTTATGTCATCAACATAAACAGCAAGTATAACAAATTCTGAAGCTATTTTCTTTATAAAAATACATGGACAAATAACATAATTTATGTAATCCTCTTTCAGCAAATATTCACTGAGGCGGTTATACCACATGCGCCCCGATTGTTTTAAACCGTACAAAGATCTTTTTAATCTGATTGAGTACATTTCCCGAGATTTTGAATATGCTTCAGGCATTTTAAATCCTTCAGGGATTTTTATGTAAATTTCATTATCAAGTGACCCGTACAGATAAGCTGTAACCACATCCATTAGATGTATTTCAAGCCTTTCATGTAAGGCTAAACTGATGAGCTATCGAAATGTTATGGCATCCATAACGGGTGAATATGTTTTTTCATAATAGACTCCAGGTCGATGTGAGAATCCTTGTGCGACAAGGTGAGTCTTGTATCTTTCAACTTCATTTTTATCATTCCATTTTCGCACAAAAACCCATTTATGACCAACTGGATTTATACCAACAGGTGTTTGGACTACTAGTCCAAAGACCTCTCTTTTAGCAAGTGACTTCAATTTCGATTGAATTGACTCTTGCCATTTTTGTCAATAAGATCTTTGTCGACATTCTTCGACATATCGGGGTTCAAGATTCTCACTATCCTGCATAATGTTAAGTGCAATATTATATACAAAAATATTATCCACCATTATTTCAGATCGATTTAAATTAATCTCCATCACTAGTAGAACTTATTAAAAGTTCATCACTCACTTGAGTCTCGGGTTC
This sequence comes from Nicotiana tomentosiformis, assembly GCF_000390325.3. Taxonomy (NCBI): domain Eukaryota; kingdom Viridiplantae; phylum Streptophyta; class Magnoliopsida; order Solanales; family Solanaceae; genus Nicotiana; species Nicotiana tomentosiformis. Next base: position 35,827,999 of record NC_090816.1, read on the forward strand.
ATTGATTTCTTCAAGAATTTCAGAAGTAATCAGATCATGGGTCTCTTCAGGAGATCCCTTCATAGTACCATTTTGATCATTTGTCGATTTTCTTTTTCTAGGATTTCGATCCTTAGAACCCAAAGGCCTATCATGCTTCAGGCATGCTTTAGGTTCACTAGCTCTCATGCTAGTAGATGGTCCTGCTGAGACATCAATTCGGATAGGCACATTCTCTGCAGGGATATGTAACTTAGTTTTCCTTTTCAAATCAGTAAATGCGTCTGGCATTTGATTTGCTATAATCTGTAAATGGATGATCTTCTGGACCTCCTGATTACATATAAGGGTATGTGGATCAAAGTGAGATAATAATGAAGCTTTCCACACAATTTCTCTTTTGATTTCCTTTTTCTCTCCCCCTAATTGTGGAAAATTTGTTTCATCAAATCGACAATTTGCAAATCGAGCAGTAAACAGATCTCGGTCAATGGTTCAAGATAGCGAATAATAAAGGGTGATTCAAACCCAATATATATTCCTAACCTTCTTTGGGGGCCCATCTTACTGTGTTATAGTGGTGCTACTGGCACATATACAGCACATCTAAAAATTCGTAGATGGGCAATATTTGGTTCATGACCAAAAACTAATTGTGACGGGAAATATTTATTATAATATGTCGGCCTGAGACGAATAAGTGATGTTGCATGCAAGATTGTATAGCCCCAAACAGTAATGAGCAATTTTATTTTCATAAGTAGTGGTCTTGCTATCAATTGCAGGCGTTTAATAAATGACTCTACAGGGCCATTTTGAGTATGAACATGAGCTACCAGATGTTCAACTTTTAACCCAACTGATAGACAATAATCATCAAAAGCTTGAGATGAGAATTATCCAGCATTATCAAGGCGAATAGCCTTTATAGGACAATCTGGGAATTGCGCCTTTAATCGAATTATTTTGGCTAATAGCTTTGCAAAAGCCAGGTTGCGAGGTGATAGTAGGAACACATGAGACCCTCTTAAAGATGCATCTATTAGGACCATAAAATATCTAAATAGTCAACTTGGTGGGTGAATAGGTCCACATATATCCCCATGTATACGTTCTAAAAAGGCAGGGGATTCAATGCCAACCTTCATTGGTGATGGTCTAATGATCATTTTTCCTTGATAACAAGCATCACAAGAAAATTCATTATTTGTAAGAATCTCCAGGTTCTTTAATGGATGCCCACTCCAATTTTCAGTAATTCGTCTCATCATTATTGATCCAGGATGGCCTAAACGGCCATGCCAAAGCACCAAAATATTTGAATCAGTAAACTTCTGATTTATGATAGAATATGCTTCAACTGTACTAATCTTTGAATAGTATAAGCCAGAAGATAAAGTTGGTAACTTTTCTACAATGCACTTCTGGCCAGAAACATTCTTTGTAATACAAAGATATTCCATATTCATTTCATATGTCGTCTCAACATATTACCCATTTTGGCGGATATCTAAAAAAGTCAAGAAGTTTCTTCGGGACTTGGAGAAGAATAATGCATTGTCTATTATAAGTTTTGTTCCCTTAGACAGAAATATAATGGCTCTTTCGGAGCCTTCAATCAAACTTATATTACCAGAAATTGTTGAAAAATTTATTTTTTTCTTATGCAAATAAGAAAAGTATTTCTGATCCTTGAATATGGCATGAGTTGTTCCACTATCAATTACACAAATATCTTCATGATTGGTCTTTGATTCAAACATAATTTGAAGATTATCCACATACTTCAAAATGACATAAATATAATATATTATGTGAGCATGTAATTTTTACCCTACCAAAAATATTCCTACAAAATTAATAAATAAATTATTCATATTTATTTTTTTAGATTTTTAGGATTTTTGTTAATTATTTGAAATTATTTGCATTTAGTTGCATTTTTCATTTTTTGAAATCATAGAAAACAACAAAAATATTTAAATCCTCATCATATAGCATTATTAGGTTTTTAATTGAATTTAGCATTTAATTACATAATTTGATCATATTAGAAGAAAATCATAAAAAATAGTTTATTTTTGTCATTTTTAGTTTTAGTGTTAAAATTAGTAATTTTTCCTTTTAATAATTGAAGATTAACTAATTATGTAACTAATACAAATAGATAGTTGGTTTAATTTTACAAATTATGATAATTTAGAACTAAATTTAGGATTTGATTAAATTAAATAAATTTTAAAAGTTAATTAAACAAAATGGGGTTTAATTAGCCTAAAATCGGACTGGGCCAGTGTAAAAACCAGCCTAATCCCCAAACTCTAGCCCAAAATCGCCCAAGCCCAATACCCCAAACCGGTCTAGTCTCCCGCCTAACCAAACGACACCATTTTGGGGCCAAGCAATCCTGGCCGTTGATCTTCAATAGATCTAACGGCCCGGAACTCCCTCCCCCTAAGTATATATATGTCCAAATAGACCCCTACCCTCTCATTTCGTCTCCCCCCTCACATATCTCTCTCTAACCTTAGAGACGACCCCCGTCTCTCACCTCTCTCTAACCAAACCCTAGTCGCCCCAATATGCTCCTCCCACGCCACCGCCGAAAATCGCCCTACGACGGCAGTGGACCTCCAAAGCCAACCAAACTTACCTTAAACACTCTCCTCACCCTCTTGAATCCCACCATAACAACTGATTCCCCAAAAACCGCACCAAAATCAATATATTTTAGATCTTAGATCCCAGAAACTCTAACCCCGCCGCTGGAAATCGCCTACGGCGGTGGTGGACCTTTAAAACCACCCCAAACTCACCCCATACTCTCCTCTCATCCTCCTAATCCTCGTCTTACCAACCAAATCCCTAAAATCTCCATCAATAACCCTAAATCTGTCAAAACCCTACCTAGTCCGTCTAAACATCCTCACGCCAAGAACTCCTTTCACGGGTCTCAGATCCGAGATAGGGAGTCTTGGCATGAGGGTCTTTTCACGGTTAGGCCCATTTAGTTTTGCTTCTTTTTTTTTCCTGTTATTTACGCATTTTCATTTATTTCTGTTATTTTCGTATTTTTTAATTATTTATGTTATTTTTTTCGTATTTTTTATTTATTCTGTTATTTTTTGTTATTTACGCATTCTGTTTTATTTTATTTTATTTATGTATTTATTTATCATTGTTAGTTATACTCCGTTATAATAATTAACTAGTTAAATCGAACTTAATTAAAAAATATACATAATCTGGGCTTAAATATATTCTGTTAATTTTACTTCATTTGTTATTTCGTTTGCATTAATTAATTAATTAAAACGGATAAATCGGTGTTAAGTTTATTTATTTATTTATTTTGCTTACTGTTGCGTTTTGTTTTCTGTTATTTATTTTAATTGGGCCTGGCTAAATAGACATGCCCATAGCTTTGTTAAAAGTTTAAGAGCCCAAGCTCTTCAGGCCAAGAGTCACCTGACTCAGGCCCAGAACCAATCCGGTTTTGAGGTAATTCTAAGACCCTTAAGGGTCGATTTTGAAAAACCTAATTCTAAAATTAATTCAAAAAGTACTAGAACTTTCTAGAATAGGGATAACTGTCCCAATGCTGAGTAGAAAAATAGGGATGAGATCCAAAAATATCCAGAATCTAGACACTTGTGCATTTTTTGAAATAAGGAAGGCATTAGAAATTGGACAGCTGTCCATTTCTATTAAGAAGATGCCATTTCCCCTAATTTATAGAAAATTCTGACAGATTCTTTGTACCTTAATTCTTATCCCTTTTTACTCCTTCTCTCTATAAATACACTCCTTCTTTTCATTATACACAGACCGGGATATAAATTTTTAGACAAAAAAATACACTGATATAGATCTGAAAAGTAGAGAAAATTTCCTGAAAAATACACTGATTCTGTACTGATTTTGGAGTCTCTTTCTTTCACTTTTAGCAAAGAACTCCTATTGGTTTCATACTATTTTCTGGGATTTCTGGGTTTTTAATTGGAGGTTGTTTTGGATTTTCCTGTTTGGATTTTCTTTGGCTGCTGCTCTTACTCAAGTTTTCAGAGACATATTTTCTCTCATTGCTTTATTTTCTTGCTGCTGTCAAGGTATTTTCTTAACAATGTAAAGTTAATATTGCTGTATCATGAGTGTGATTTGCTGGTTATCAAGAATCTGTATTTTGTTTGAATGCTACATGAATCATATCGGTTGTTTAAGAGTTACGTGTAAACTCATGTAAGTTTAGATATTTACATTGTTTTAGGCTTCTTTCATTTATAAAATTTGTACAATATCACATAAATCATTTTCTAGAAAGTTTTGTTAGAATAGGCAGCTTGGTTATCATTGTTCAGTTAGCAAAAAATGTAATAATTTAGTTTTACTACACATTCCTGTTGTGATAGTTTAATAGATCAGTAACTTTACCATACTGTTTTAAATAATTAAATAATTCTGATTGCTTTTAGCCTAAAGTAATGAAAAAACCAGATTCTTAGAAGTAAGCTAAATGGTAACCATAATACATTTTCAGGCCCAAAACTAACTGGGTTCATGGAATTGTGTTCCTTTTTTTTTACTAAACAAAATGAGTTGATCAATGGCCTTTACACTTCAAGATTTTCAAATACAAATGAGTTTTAAAAAAACTAGCATTTCGAAATAAAGACTTAGGCAAATCAGTAGGAAGATTGCCCAAAATTTAACAAACATTTCGATTTATTCAAAAACCCTTTTTACTTCTACTTTTTAAAGTATAAACAAAAATGTAGGTAAATTTTACATATGTCATTACCAATGTTAAATTCAAACTCATTCAAATAAATATGCATTGGGCTAGAGTCATTCAGACTTATTACTAGGCCCAAACCTCTGAATCAAATGTGTTTAACTGATTAGATGATTAATTGGATCAGAGTCCAATTGGACTCAAGCAGACCCAAATATTTTTCCAATTAATTCAGTAGTATGGTCCAAACAATGGACAATATAATCATGGGCTAGAGTCTATTTGGACTCAGTCCTTATCAGGCCTCAAACTTCTAAAAGATCTGGGCATGATAGGCAGTTTGTAGATAAACTGCCCTATTAGATACAAACAAATATAAAACATTAGTGTTGAACCTTTACACCTAGATATACGACATAGTATTAGAAACGTAGGCATGACTTTAGGTACTCATAATTAAATTAATTATTATAATTATGTACACGCATGTGTGACATCGTTGTGATACCAAAATAAACCGAGGTACACGTTCGCGTGACCATGGTCAAACACTCTTAGTAAATAAAACGCCTCAATCAAATACTCATAGAAATGCTTTTAGGCGTGGATTTTAAACTACTATCGTGGTTGCGTACATGTTCGCGTGACGTGATCTCGATTTTCAAATAAATCCAAGGTACGCGTTCGCGCGACTTTGACTATTTTTCTTAAATAAACCAAATGTCGTGAGTTGTGTACACGTACACGTGATATAATTTTTGACACACCAAACTAAACGGGTATACATACGCGTAATGCACATTAAGGTAATCCTTTAGATAAATCAAGTAATTAAAAACAGTAAAGGATAAATATACATAGGTCCTAAAATGAGTAATTAGATCAAATAAGCCAAGTATGAATCATTAAGCGATCGTGCTAGAACCACAGAATTTAGTATTGCCTATCACCTTCTCCCGGATTAACAGAATTCCTTATCCGGTCTTCTGGTTCGTAGACTTTTAATGGAGTCAAATTTTCTCGATTTGGGATTTAAAATAAATCGGTGACTTGGGACACCATATAATCATCTCAAGTGGCGACTCTGAAATTAAATAAATAATCCCATTTCGATTAATATCACTTTAATTAGAAAAACTCCCCTATCCCCTCGGGAAAAAGGAAGTGTGACAGCTCTGGCGACTCTGCTGGGGATCGAACCCAGAATCTCTGGTTCAAGGTTCTAGAATTCAATTTTTTAATATGATTTATATTTGGCTCTATTAATTGTGATATTACTGTATTTTGTGGGCCTAATATGCTAATTGTCACTCTTTTACCGCTTTGATATTATTTGAACTATATTTAAACTGCCTTCTTACGCCTCCCTTCCGAGTCTTCTAAAAATTGGTGCACACGTTCGTGTGGCCCGCTTTTCTGTTAGAGGTCGTACCAAATAAGAACGAGGATGGATCAACTACTAGGCCGGGTAGACTATCGTGCTCCCGGTACGTCGCTCCCACCTCGGCTCGAGTTGTCCACTCGGGTAAGACAGGTCTAGAACACATCCCCCAGGTTTAAACCTAGAATAACATAGCCTCACGCCGGATCCCTAGTAGGAACGCTTATCTGCATAATGTGCATTTGACTTAGGGGACTCAACACAGGGGTTGGGTCCGTCTGGGACAGGTGTACCCAAAAGACTATCCTGATGCATTTTACCTGCTACGTGTGCATTTATTTGTTTCAGTTTGCTTGTTGACCGGCTAAGGAAAGAAAAATAACAGAAAAACCAAGAGTGAGCTAGGACAGAAAAATCACCCGGTTCTGAAAACCCTGGTATTTGAAAATGCTTCGAAACTCTGCCAAAATGTTTGAAAAAAAAATGATGAGAAAAAGAAAATGCATTTCAAAAATGAAAGTTAGTCAATATCATGCTTTTCCAATGATGTCAAAACTGACTGAACTACGCAGGTCTGATTCTCACCGAATGTGAGATATGTAGGCAAATCTCATCGGTGCCGACCCTAATTTTTCCAATCAAATAAATAAAGTATGTACATTGATCAAGAAACCGACCCAGCTTCGGTTAAGTCCTGTGCCGTTTTTGCCGGAATAGACTTAGAATACCTTTAAATTGTCAAATGGCTATTTTCGCTAAGAACGGACATGTCTGTCAATAAATCATCACTTTTCCTAGAAAAGTGCCTTACTTCGGCCTCAAAACTTTATTCAAAAGTAAGAAGGGGCCACCATTACAAAATGACCGTTTTGGTCGATGTTGCACAAATAGCCACCTTTACTTCTGCTGGTCTTGTTTTTCAAAATTAGAGTCAACCTTAACCCTGCCCGCTCACAGGTACAGAATGAATACCGTCCAGAATCCACCATTGAATGTCGTAGAGCAAGCTCCGCTACAGCTCCAAATGTGATGGTATGATTTAGACAAAGAGGGTCAAGACTGGGTAGTCAAACATCTGGATGCTCTCACCGATATCATGAAAGTTAAGCCACGAAATGATCTAATCAAGGCTTTAATGACCTTTTGGGGTCCTGTCCGTAATGAATTACACTTCTCAGACTTCAAGCTCACTCCCACCTTGGAGGAAATAGCGGGGTATATAGGTTTTGGTCGGGGTTTGAGAAATCAACAGCTCATATTCCCGAGGCCCATGTCAGTGCGCCGTTTCTTTGATATTATGAACATCAGTAAGAAAATAAGAAAGAACCGTGTGAACGAGGGCTGCTACTCATTCTACTTCCTATACTCCCGATATGGGTATCCAGAGGGATTTGAAACACATGAAAAAGGTTTGAACAACAAACAAAGCAAAGATACTTGGAAAGTTCACCTTCGTTTTGCCTTCATAGTGGCATTTCTAGGTGTCATGGTCTTCCCAAATAAAAAGGGGACAATTGATATTCGTATGGATAGAATTGCACAAGTCTTAACATACAAGGAAGATCACACGCTCGCTCCACTAATATTAGCGGATATCTATCGAGCACTGACGGAGTATAAGGCGAGGGCAACATTTTTCGAAGGTTGCAACATTCTTTTACAAATGTGGTTAATTGAACATCTTCGCCATCATCCAAAATTTATGAGCTACGATCCAATAAAGAGTAACTTCATTGAAAGCTATGAAGAAAGAGTGAAAAACTACAACTCCCCGGAAGGGGTTGAAGCTTGGATCGCCCACTTGAGAGTTTTAAAGGCAAATCAGATTGAGTGGACTTTAGGATGGCTCACGGTGAGGGAAGTTCTATATATGTCAGCCATAAGGAATTATTTACTATTTATAGGCTTGAGAAGTGTCCAACCATATGCACCCCAAAGGGTTCTGAGGCAATTGGAAAGATATCAAGTAGTACCTGAGGATGAAGACTTGAGTGTCCAAGTTATTGAGCTACATCCCGAAGCTCCACTTCCCGAAGCTTTAATTCAACAAATCTGGAATGGGTGCCGATACTTGAAAGAGGATACTCAAGTACCCGATCTTGCCAGAGGCGAAGTAGATCCGGGCTATGCCACATGGTTCAAGAAAAGGAATTGCATTGATGAGGAACCAGAGCCTGAGCCAGAAAGGCCCGCCAAAAGACCTCATGTTCAAGCTTTTGATGACAAGATCCAAGAACGGTTGGCGTGGGGAGAAAAAGAAAAGAAATATCAAGCCTCTATCCATGCCTTGGAGGAAAAATTGAGAAACCTCGCATTTTACAATGATTTGCAGGCACAGGTAGCTGAAGGTGAAAAGAGAAAGTTAACTCGAGAGAATGAGGCGCTCCGATCCCAACTCCGGAATGTGAGGATAGCCGCCAAAACGCCTGTAAGAAGCGAGAGAGATGAAAAGATCATCAACAACTTAAGAATGAATGTCCATAACTATGCAGCTGACTTGATAGAAACCGAAAAGGATTTGCTAGATGCTCAAACAAAACTAGCTAAGGGAGCAGAAGAACAGGCCCACCATTTGAGACAGAAATATGTCAAAGAAATAAAAATTCTAAAGGAAAAGTTGTTTGCCCTTGGGAATGAGATGGTCCAGCAAACCAAAGATTTCAAAACAGAAAAAGAGCATTGTTACGCACTAATCTGCCAACTAGAAGAAAGCGTGCAACAACTACAGGACCAAAACAACACAAGTGCACAGGTGTTGGAAGCCCGGGCACAGCGGATTGGGCGTCTGCTTCAAGAGAAAGGAGTCATCAGAACTAGGATCAAGGAAATAACTGACTGTGTCATGATGAAATGTCATGAGTGTGAAGACATGATTAGGTCCATGTTTTTCTCTTCTATGATGACCTTCGTCCACCAAGTAATGGATGACTTGGACCGTTTGTTGTGTGTGCTTTAAGAAGACCAGTAGAAGCTCTCATGTACTTTTGATTAACCAGTTTTCGAGTCTACACTTTACTGCTTTCTAAAGTTTTAAATTGTTTTGTCACTTGTTTTAAGTCTGTATTGTTGTCAGTACTTTAATTCTCTGTAAAGAAAAACCCAAAAGAAAGAGATATCCTTTATTAATGAAATGCAAAATTGCACTATGTCACTTTGTATCTATCACCTGAACTACGTAATGATCTAATTCATGCGACGCCATGATACATAGGCAATCCACGTAGGATTCGATCATAACCCTAAAAGAAAATAATTAAGAAAGCAAAAGAGAGAGAGACAATAAAGCTGGGATGAAACACGTAGCCGTTGCACAACATCTTAGCAAAATGTTTAACTGTTTAGGTGCATTGCATCCCCAATATGCGATTCCCTATGTGTTAAATGTCTCAAACTAACCGGTTTGTTGTGCGTGCTTTAAAAGAACAGGTTCTATTTTTAGGTTGTTTGTTTTGTGGTGGTAACCTGGCTTCACACCCTTATTTCACGAGATCTAAAGGAAGTATCGCCATGGCCTTAGAGAGTCACCTACCTATCGTTGAGCCCGAAGAGAGCCCTGCATCAGTTATCCCACAACTTGAGTCAGCAACTGCTGAGGAGAATAGGCGGTTAAGATGCTGCATGTTAGAAATGTGGGATGCATGGTCCAATGGCAGGGAGCCACCCAGTACTATCCCTAGTTTTCCCGAGTTAATCCCAAGGACGGGAGGAACTACCAATGTCCCTATCTCAGTAGCCAACCCATTCATGCCATTTGGGTTCCCCACCATATCAATAAACTTCACTGGAATGCCTTCTGAGGTTCACCCCCAGGCACCTTCCTCAGGAATACCATCTACCGTATTCACAGCACCACCAACTTCTAGTATGGCACAACCAATGCTACCTCGACAAACCTTCAAACCATCAACTTTTACTTTCCAAGCTCCCCAATTCCAATTGGACACCGCTCAGGTTACCCCAAATTCCTATCCTCAGCACCCACACTTTGAATCTTTCGTGGAATAAGAGAGAGTCTTGAAGAATCCTGAACAAGAGGAGATAGTACGAAAAATGAAAAGCATAGAGCAAAGCCTCAAGAACATACAAGGCCCAAGTGGTCAGAATAGCGTGTTGTATGCTGATATGTGCATGTTCCCTCACGTGCATTTACCTATGGGCTTTAAGATGCCAAAGTTTGAAATATATGACGGGCACGGAGACCCGATTGCTCACTTAAAGTGATATTGTAACTTGCTGAGGGGCACTGGTGGAAAAAAGGAGTTGTTAATGGCCTACTTCGGAGAGAGCCTCACCGGAATCATTTCTGAATGGTATATATACCAAGATATCTCCCATTGGCACATATGAGATGACCTGGCCCGGGATTTTGTGAGGCAATTCCAATATAACGTGGACATAGCTCCGGACATAAATGCTTTATCCAACCTCAAAAAGAAAGCCTCGGAAAGCTTATGAGAATACGCTATCAAATGGCGTGAACAAGTGGCCAGGGTAAAACCCCCGATGGATGAGGCCGAGATGGTCAGTGTCTTCTTATAGGCCCAAGAGGCCGATTATTTCCAAAATATGATGTCTGCCATGGGCAAACCGTTCACGGAGGCCATTAAAATTGGACAAATGTTATAAAACGGCTTAAAAACAGGCCGTATCTTAAGTCAATCAGCTCTAAGAGCCACTTCCCAAGCCATTCAGAGCGGCTCGGGAAGTTTAGAAAGCTGGAAGAAAAAAGAAGAGGGAGCCATGATGGCTTCGAGCTTAAGAAACTCTCGGCAACCCCGGGATTATTCTGGTCCACCTTCCAGGGCCCCGTAACATTATTACCCCCAACCAGGATGCATCCTATGCTATGACCCCTCATCCTTATGCAGTAATGAACGCTCAACCGTACACCCGGCCACGGTAACATTACAATCAAAACAGAGATCCACCTCCAAGAAACAACCCTCCTCACCAAGCTCTGTATAATCCCCGTCCACCACAGAATAATTACCAATATAACACCCATCCCCATGAACCACCTAGAAAAGCTGAATTCACACCCATTGGTGAGTCGTACTCTAGCCTCTTCCCGAAATTAGTCCAAATAGGCCTGTTGCAGCCTGTACCGCCGAACAGACAAAACCCAGAATCTCCATCCTACACGTCAGGTACCAGGTGCGCTTATCACTCTGGGGCAGAAGGGCATGACATTAAAGATTGTTGGACCCTTAAGAGAGCAGTCGAGAACCTGATCGAAAAAAGGGTAGTGCTAAGGGATGAGGAAGTCCCTAATATAACCAACAACCCATTACCAGCCCAAAAAAAATGGGCCGGTCATCGGGATGATCTGTGAAGGCAAAGAATTCGACCCCACATTAAAAGCGATTACTGCCATTGCTGATTCAGAGAAAAAACCTAAAGCAGTGGCAAAACAGGTTAGGGATGAGAAAAAAAATGAATTTCACTCCCCAAAATGAAGAAAAGGACGGGGAAGCAAAAACAGGGGCGCCACCTGCCAAAGAGGCCATTCTTTACGTCCCAAGAGCCCCCAGAAAGGGATAGCTCATGTTAAGCCCTCCTAAGAGATTGGAGCAGAAGAAAACCATACCAAATCTGCCAAAAATGTATGTACCAAAAGGGACTTACGTGGAACGGAGGCCAGTCATTCCATCTAGGCTGGATGAGCCTTTGATCATCAGCCGCATGCCACAAAATCCCATAAAAGACACATTTGACGTCCCTTGGTACTACAATCAAACAATTGTCACATACAAAGGGAAGGAAGTTAAGGGGGAAGTGAATGAAACAAACCAATCTAGGAAGTATCATAACCTAAAAGAATTGAACAAAACCAAGCAGAAGCATTTCCCCCTCATAAAGCCTGTAACTGCTGAAGAAGTGGAGGAATTCTTCCGAAAGATGAAAACCTCGGAGTATGCTGTAATTGATGAACTGAGAAAATCCCCTTCCCAGGTTCACTCCTGTCTTTATTGATGAGCTTAAGCGAACACCAAAAAGTGCTTCTAAAGATGCTGAATGAGGCGTATGTTCCAATTGAGACCACGGTTGAACAGTTAGAAAGAATGGCAGAGCGATTTTTTGAGGTCAACCGAATCTCCTTCAGCTGAAACGACTTGCCTCCCGAAGGAGCCGCCCACAACAAGGCCCTTCACTTGAATGTCAAGTGTGAGGGATATTATGTGAAAAGAATCATGTTGGACGGCGGGTCCAGAGTCGATATTTGCCCTCTATCAACATTGCAGAGGATGGAAATTGGGACTGAAAGGATCAAACCAAACAATGTTTGCGTGCATGCTTTCGATGGTGTCAAGAGGGACACGATAGGGGAGATTAACTTAATCCTAACCATTTGCCCCATAGATTTTAAAGTAACATTCCATGTTCTGGACATGGACACTTCCTATAACTTTCTGTTAGGAAGACCATGGATCCATGCAGTAGGAGTCGTGCCCTCTACTCTCCATCAAATGGTCAAGTTCGAACATGAGAACCAAGAAATAGTGGTCCATGGAGAAGATGAACATTCAATCTAGAGGGACCCATCCGTCCCATACCTTGAGGCAAGAGATGGAAGCGAGCACATCATCTACCAAGCCTTCAAAATTGTGCTTGCCAACCAGTGCAAGGAAGGAACCCCATGCCTTCAACCTTGTTTATCAAGTGCATCAATCATGGTCGCCAGCAAAATGATCAAGCATGGGTACAAACCTAGAAAAGGGCTCGGGGTATCCTTACAGGGCATCAGAGAACCCGTCACCTTGGCTGCCAACAAGAAATTCTTTGGCATAGGTTTCCAAGCCACCGATACCGACGAAAAATGGGCCGATAAACGTAAGAAAGATGGGTGGGTTTTGCCTCAGCCAATCCCGCACCTCGCCAAATCATTTTTTAAGCTAAGATATATAGAAGAAGAAGAAGAAGAAGAAGAAGAGGCCTTCACGGCCGATGAAATTGAGGATATTTGTGAAGCAATGAGGCAAATGCTCTATGAAGTCCACATGGTCCAACCGGGCGAAGGATCGAGCACTGCTGAGGTGCAATACATAGGGCCCAATGCTAAATTGCAAAACTGGCAGGCTTTACCATTCCCAGTCAGGCAGGAATCCCGGTAGTTCAGTCTTGCCATCTTTTTTGCATTCCGAGTTATTTCAGGGTGTAACTTGAATGTCTTTAGTTTTTTTTTTAAAATTCTGATGTAAACCCTCCTATATTCAAAATTCAATGAAATGAAATCAATATTTCATCGTCTATGAATCTTTTCCTGTTATTCTTTCTGATTTTGCTATTTTTCTTATCTTTCTCTTTTTAGTTCTAATAATGCGGACTTAAATAATACGACATACTTGCGAACTTCATGCCCAGATCCTAAAACGCTGTCTAACCCCGAAATAATAATCAAGAACCAGAATATAATGAAGATGAGGCTTTTAGGGAAATAAATCGAGAATTGGAACAATTTGAGAATAAGCCCAAGCCAAACCTAAATGAAACCAAGCCAGTTAATTTGGGTAGTTCAGAAGAGATCAGAGAGACCATGATAAGCATTCACGCCGGGGAAAAAACTAGAGATGCATTGATTCAACTCTTGTTTGAATTTAAAGCCGTGTTTGCCTGGTCTTACGATGATATGCCAGGACTAAGTGTCGATCTAGTGGTACACAAGTTGCCAACTTATCTCGGTTTTCCACCTATCCAACAAAAGCAAAGAAAATTCAAAACAGACATCAGTGATAAGATTAAAGAAGAGGTTGCCAAACAATTAAAAGTTGGTGTTATCCGAGTAGTCTGATACAGCACATGGTTGGCCAATGTAGTCCCAGTACCAAAGAAGGACGGGAAGATCTGAGTATGTGTTGATTATAGTGATTTGAACAAAGTGAGCCCCAAAGACAACTTCCTGTTACCAAACATCCACATCCTTGTCGACAATTGTGCCAAACATGAGATACAATCTTTTGTGGATTGTTATGCTGGGTATCACCAAGTCCTGATGGATGAAGAAGATGCAGAAAAGACAGCTTTCACCACACTATAGGGGATTTACTGTTACAGGGTCATGCCATTCGGTCTGAAGAACACTGAGGCAACTTACATGAGGGCTATGACTGCCATTTTCCACGACATGATGCACCAGGAAATTGAGGTGTATGTGGATAACGTGATCATTAAGTCCAGAACGCAGGAAGACCATGTGAAGGATTTGAGGAAGTTCTTTGAGTGCCTGTGCAGGTATGGTTTGAAATTGAATCCGGCTAAATGTGCATTCGGAGTTCCATCTGGGTAGCTTTTGGGGTTTATAGTCAGTCGGAGGGGTATTTAGTTGGATCCAACAAAGATAAAATCTATCCGAGATCTGCCACCTCAGAAAGCCAAGAAAGAGGTCATGAGTTTGTTGGGAAGGTTGAATTACATCAGTAGGTTCATCGCTCAACTTACTACAATATGTGAGCCCATATTTAAGCTGTTAAAGAAAGACGCGACGATTAAATGGACGGATGAGTGTCAAGAAGCTTTTGACAAAATCAAAGAATATTTGTCAAATGCGCCGGTGTTGGTTCCGCCTGAGCCTAGAAGACCTATGTTCTTGTACTTAACGGTTCTGGAGAATTCTTTTGGTTGTGTCCTCGGACAACATGATGCGACCGGGAAGAAAGAGCAAGCCATATACTATTTGAGCAAGAAATTTACTGGTTATGAAGCCAAGTACACTTTGCTGGAAAGAACTTGTTGTGCTTTAACTTGGGTCGCTCAAAAGCTTAGACATTATTTGTTGGCTTATACCACATATCTCATAACCAAAATGGATCCCCTGAAGTACATATTCCAGAAACCAATGCCTACGGGAAGGCTAGCCAAATGGCAAATCCTACTCACTGAGTTTGACATTGTCTATGTCACCCGCACGGCCATGAAAGCCCAAGCCTTGGCCGATCATTTAGCTGAGAACCCAGTTGATGATGAATACCAACCCCTAAGCACTTATTTCCCAGACGAGGAAGTGAATTCAGTTGAAGTAATCCCAGAAGACACTAAGACTTGGAAAATATTCTTTGATGGAGCTGTAAATGCAAAGAGTGTTGGGATTAGGGCAATTTTGATTTCGCCCACGGGTCAGCACTATTCGGCTACAGCCCGGCTTCGGTTCTTCTGTACGAATAACACCACTGAATATGAAGCTTGCATCATGGGCATGAACATGGCAATTGATATGGATGCAGAAGAATTATTAATCATGGGACATTTTGATTTGATCATTCGGCAAGCACAAGGCGAATGGGAAACTCGAGATATCAAGCTTATCCCATATAGACAATATGTGAAAGATCTTAGCAAACAGTTCAAATACGTTGAATTCAGGTATATTCCTCGATTCCATAATGAGTTAGCTGACGCGCTAGCTACCTTAACTGCAATGCTGCCGTATCCGGGCAACGTCCATATTGACCCTATGGAGATTCAAATCCGAGAAAGACATGGTTATTGCAATACGGTTGAAGTAGAACCAAGTGACCAACCATGGTATCATGATATTAAAAGGTTCTTGAAAACAAAGGAATACCCTGAGTAGGCCAATGGAGACCAAAAGAGAACCCTTAGAAGGCTTGCCGACAGTTTCTTCTTAAGCGAAGAAGTGCTGTATAAGAGAACTCTAGATCTGAATCTTTTAAGGTGTGTAGATGCCAAAAAAGCTGAACGGATCATGAACGAAGTGCATTCAGGAGTATGCAGGCCCCACATGAACGGATATGTCCAGGCAATGAAAATCCTGCAGGCATGTTATTACTGGATGACCATGGAAAAGGATTGCTTCAGTTTTGTCCGGAAGTGCCATCAGTGTCAGATACATGGTGACCTGATTCATGCATCGCCTTCAGAGTTGCATCCTATGTCAGCACCTTGGCCATTTGTTGCTTGGGGTATGGATGTCATTGGGCCGATCGAGTCGAATGCCTCAAATGGGCACAGATTCATCGTGGCTGCCATTGATTACTTCACAAAATGGGTCGAAGCGGTCACTTTTAAAGCCGTCACCAAGAAAGCAGTGGTGGACTTCGTACATTCCAACATTATCTATCATTTTGGTATTCCAAAAACTATCATTACCGACAACGCTGAAAATCTAAACAGTCACCTGATGAGGGAGGTATGCGAACAGTTTAAAATTACGCATCGCAATTCTACCCCTTATCGACCAAAAGCCAATAGCGCCATTGAAGCGGCAAACAAAAACATCAAGAAGATCCTTAGGAAAATGATCCAAAGTTCTAGGCAATGGCATGAGAAGCTGCCTTTCGTATTATTGGGATATCGCACAACCGTGCACACATCAGTCGGGGCTATGCCTTACTTATTGGTTTATGGCACTAAAGCCGTAATACCTGCGGAAGTCGAAATTCCCTCTCTTCGAATCATTGTTGAAGTCGAGATCGAGGATGATGAATGGGTCAAAACCCGGCTGGAATAGTTAACTATGATTGATGAGAAGCGGATGGCCACGGTTTTCCACGGGCAGTTGTATCAACAAAGAATGGCCCGTGCCTACAACAAGAAAGTGCGGCCTAGAAACTTCGAAGTGGGGCAACTCGTTCTAAGACGTATTCTCCTGCATCATGAAGAAGAAAAAGGAAAGTTTGCTCCGAATTGGAAAAGTCCGTACATTATAAGAAAACTGCTGCCAAAAGGGGCATTGTACTTGGGAGATATTGAAGAAAATGACCCCGAAACGACTGTCAATATAGATGCAGTCAAAATGTATTATGTTTAACCCCTTTCGCGATCTTGATACTCTCGAATTGGGATGGCGAAGGCTTTCATTCTCGCTACCCAAACACTATCAACTTTTGTAAACCCGTTGAGCCGGTTATTCTTCTTTCATCACCCTCCTTGGAACCAAAGTTTGAAAAAAAAATCAAATCAAAAGTCAAAACAAAAATGAAAAAAAAACAAAATGTTTCCTTGAACTACGTTCGACTTTATTCCCAAAGGATACGTAGGCAGCCTCACTCTAGGGTTCAGTCACACCAAAATGAAAATCCAAATTCCCCCCGAATATGAAACTGGGGCAGAATTTATAGTGGTTTGGCGGCGCTTTTACCTGAAAAGTTTCAAGGTTGTAATTCAATTCAAATTCTTTCTACCCAAATTCTGTTCAAGTCCTTTCGACCAATCTGTAAAGATGTCCAAAATGGGAGAATACAGTGACTTGGATTTAATGCGACCAAATGAGAGAAATAAAATGAGAGAGTCTTATCGGTGAAAACCCACACGGGCACCGTGAGGCGATGGTAAGCAGAGAAATTGAAAATGAGAGAGTTTCATTAGTGAAAACTCGCAAAGAGCACTACAAGGCGATGGTGAGAAGAGAAATGAGAGAGGTTAGCTGGTGAAAACCCGCAAAGGGCACCACTGATCGAAAAGGAGGATAATTGGTCACTGACATGGACGCAGTCCTGGGCAAGGTTTCTTAAATCTTGAGGTATAAGCTATGATAGATTTCTGAGGGTTGGACGGTCCACACAGATCAGGCATCCAGTCCAAGAGGCATGTCATGCTCATTGAAGTCCGCGTACCCTCCAAATAAGTCATTCTTTCCTTTCCCCGAAAGGGATACCTCTTGTCTAAATTCATTTATCCATTTCGTTGTGTGTTTTTCTTTCAATCCCTTTTGGTCTAATTCTATTCTAAATTGAGACAAAGAAAGGATGGCAAGACCGATCTATAAGGTTCTCATTTGATACAAGTTAGTACGCAAAAAGCGCCCAGCCTCGGCAGGTGCATCGAGTCGACCTCGACCGGCCGTGATAGCTAATGCTTCGAAATCAAGAATTCCCGAAAGGAAAGAGATTAGAATTAAATTGCCACAAAGGCAAAATAAAGTTAAAGAAGGTCAAGTCCCACGTGATTAACCGTCCTGGTAAGATTTTGGAAAATTCAAGATCTCTAGGGTTAGAAATGAAACCAATCCCCAGCGAGCCAGCAAGCAATCAAAATCTTTGTCCAAAAGACGGGCCAAGATCGAGTGACCAAATAATCAAGGCCAAAAAAACCAACCACCACTTCAAACTGACAAATTGTTCTTTGTTGAAGAAAACAAGAAACAGGTGCAACCCGAAAGTAACCTCGCAAAAGTAGAGGCAACCAAAAGGAAAACTGCGCAAAGGCTGGAAACAGCCTTGCAACAACAGCTTCAAAAGGAAAGTCTTCTCCAAAATTCTTTCCCACATTCACTTATCATCTAAAAAATAAAGGAAGAAAAGAAGAAATAAGGTTGAAAATAATTCAAAACTACGGTCTCTAGTCCCCAACCGCGTCTTTTCCAACATAGGTTCCCACTCCCTAGTTGATGCCAGCATAACCTGATGACTTTCAAACATAGGGTCCCACTCCCTAGTTGATGCCAACATAACTTGATGACTTTCCAACATAGTGTCCTACTCCCTAGTTGATGCTAGCATAACCTGATGACTTTCCAACATAGGGTCCCACTCCCTAGTTGATGCCAGCATAACATGATGACTTTCAACCATAGGGTCCCACTCCCAAGTTGATGCCAGCATAACCTGATGACTTTCCAACATAGGGTCACACTCCCTAGTTGATGCCAGCATAAACTGATGACTTTCCAACATAGGGTCCCACTCCCTAGTTGATGCCAGCATAACCTGATGACTTTCCAACATATGGTCCCACTCCATAGTTGATGCCAGCATAACCTGATGACTTTCCAACATAGGGTCCCACTCCCTAGTGATGCCAGCATAACCTGATGACTTTCCAACATAGGGTCCCACTCCCTAGTTGATACTAGCATAACCTGGTGATTTTTTCTCAACACAGGGTCTCCAATCCCTAGTTGATTTTACTTTTAGACATATGGTCTCCACTCCCTAGTCTACATTTACTCCGGGTACACCATTCCCATCTTTTATCGCTTTCGATAATGAAGTAGTATAGAATTTTGTTACAATAACTCACGGAATTTTCCTGGTGAAAACTGGGGCAGAAAATTTCGTTCGTTTGTTTTGACTCCTGAGCAGGTTATACCTTAAAGTACTGGGTTCGAGACGACCAAAAGAAGATGTCTCAATCCAGAATAAAGAAAAACCCAAACTACAGAAGCGAAGAAGATATGGGCTGCTCAAGACGAGATTGAAGTCCCAAGTTTTGCATGTTCCATCCTGATCTGAAAAGGTGAAGAAGATTGAACTAGCACCTGTAGCTAACAAGCATCAAGATTCATATTAGAGTCTGCATAAAGAGCCAGGCAAGACTCAAGACCATGCTTCGAAAAATTTACAGATAGGAATCTTGTAACTCGTAGCTGATAGGCTTAGTTAGTTTTCTTCATTTTTTTTACTTTAGTGTAATAAGGAGTTCAGCAGCAGTAACAGCAGCAATAGCAGTGAAATCACAGTTTTCCGGTAGTCCCAGCTACCAAAACTTCCAGAACTACACTGACTTGATTCCTTTATAGCCAACGATATGTAGGCAACCTTTGAAGCAAGGTTCGGTCAAATATTTTCAAAACGCTTCCCATGGAGTGTCAAAACGGGTAAAATTGGTCCATGACTGCTCACTTTGTCTTTGCCCGAAAACTCTTCGTGTTTTCGAGCAAAGAGGGGCAGCTGTGAGCATGTAATTTTTATCCTACCAAAATATTCCTAAAAAAATAATTTTTACTCAAGACCATTTTTTAGGATTTTTGTTAATTATTTGAAATTATTTGCATTTAGTTGCATTTTTCATTTTTTGAAATCATAGAAAACAACAAAAATATTTAAATCCTCATCATATAGCATTATTAGGGTTTTAATTGAATTTAGCACTTAATTACATGATTTGATCATATTAAAAGAAAATCACAAAAAATGGTTTGTTTTTGACATTTTTAGTTTTAGTGTTAAAATTAGTAATTTTTCCTTTTAATAATTGAAGATTAACTAATTATGTAACTAATACAAATAGATAGTTGGTTTAATTTTACCAATTAAGATAATTTAGTACTTAATTTAGGATTTGATTAAATTAAATATATTTTAAAAGTTAATTAAAAAAAATAGGGTTTAATAAGCCTAAAATCGGACTGGGCCAATGTAAAAACCAGCCCAATCCCCAAAATCTAGCCCAAAATCGCCCAAGCCCAATACCCCAAACCGGTCCAGTGTCCCGCCTAACGAAACGACAGCGTTTTGGGGCCAAGCAATCCTGGCCGTTGATCTTCAATAGATCTAACGACCCGGAACTCCCTTCCCCCTAAGTATATATATGTCCAAACATATCCCTACCCCTTCATTTCGTCTCCCCCCCCTCTCACATCTCTCTCTCTAACCTTAGAGACGACCCCCGTGTCTCACCTCTCTCTAACCAAACCTTAGCCGCCCCAATATGCCCCTCCCACCCCGCCACCGGAAATCGCCCTACGGCGGCGGTAGACCTCCAAAGCCACCCAAACTTATCCAAAACACTCTCCTCACCCTCTAGAATCCCAACATAACAACTGATTCCCAAAAAACCCCGCCAAAGTCAACAAATTTTAGATCTTAGATCCCAGAAACCTTAACCCCACCGCTGGTAATCGCCTACGGCGGCGGTGGACCTCTAAAACCACCCCAAACTCACCCCATACTCTCCTCACATCCTCCTAAACCTCGTCTTACCAACCAAATCCCTAAATCTCCACCAATAACCCTAGATCTGTCAAAACCCTACCTAGTTCGTCTAAACATCCTCAGGCCAAGAACTCCTTTCACGGGTCTCAGATCCCAGATCGGGAGTCTTGGCATGAGGGTTTTTTCACGGTTAGACCCATTTAGCTTTGCTTTTTTTTTTCTTTTCTATTATTTACGCATTTTCATTTATTTATGTTAATTCCGCAATTTTTTCATTATTTCTGTTATTGTTTCCGCATTTTTTATTTATTCTGTTATTTTTCGTTATTTACGCATTCTGTTTTTTTTATTTTTTTATTTCTGTATTTATTTATCATTGTTAGTTATACTCCGTTATAATTAATTAACTAATTAAATCGGACTTAATTAAAAAATATACAAAATCAGGGCATAAATATATTCTGTTAATTTTACATCATTTGTTATTTTGTTTGCATTAATTAATTAATTAAAACAGATTAATCAGTGTTAAGTTTATTTATTTTTATTTTTTTTGCTTACTGTTGCGTTTTGTTTCCTGTTATTTATTTTAATTGGGCCTGGCTAAATAGACAAGCCCATAGCTTTGTTAAGTTTAAGAGCCCAAGCTCTTCAGGCCAAGAGTCACCTGACTCAGGCCCAGAATCAATCCGATTTTGAGGTAATTCCAAGACCCTTAAGGGTCGATTTTGAAAAACCTAATTCTAAAATTAATTCAGAAAGTACTAGAACTTTCTAGAATAGGGACAACTGTCCCAATGCAGAGTAGGAAAATAGGGATGAGATCCAAAAATATTCAGAATCTGGACACTTGTCCATTTTGTGAGATAAGGAAGGGACTAGAAATTGGACATATGTCCATTTCTGTTAAGAAGATGCCATTTTCCCTAATTTATAGAGAATTCTGACAGATTATTTGTATCTTAATTCCTATCCCTTTTTACTCATTCCCTCTATAAATACACTGCTTCTTTTTATTATACACAGACCGGGATATATATTTTTCGACCAAAAAATACACTGATATAGATTTGAAAAGTAGAGAAAATTTCCTGAAAAATACACTGATTCTGCACTGCTTTTGGAGTCTCTTTCTTTGAATTTTAGCAAAGAA
Organism: Nicotiana tomentosiformis; assembly: GCF_000390325.3. Lineage (NCBI taxonomy): Eukaryota > Viridiplantae > Streptophyta > Magnoliopsida > Solanales > Solanaceae > Nicotiana > Nicotiana tomentosiformis. The sequence continues at coordinate 35,849,853 of NC_090816.1, forward strand.
CTCCTACTGGTTTCATACTATTTTCTGGGATTTTTGGGTTTTTAATTGGAGGTTATTTTGGGTTTTCCTGTTTGGATTTTCTTTGGCTGCTACTCTTACTCAAGTTTTCAGAGACATATTTTCTCTACTGTTACTGCTGCTGCTCTGGGTTTTTAATTGGAGGCTGTTTTGGGTTTTCCTGTTTGGATTTTCTTTGGCTGCTGCTCTTACTCAAGTTTTCAGAGACATATTTTCTCTACTGCTACTGCTGCTGCCGCCGCCGCCGCCTGCCGCTGCTGCTACTGCCGCCGACACCGCTGCTGCTGCTGCTGCTACTGCTACTGCTACTCCTACTACTCCTACTACTCCTACTACTACTGTTACTACTACTACTACTACTACTATGACCATTAAGTCCTAACGGTAGTCCTCAGAATATACGGATCCCGAATCTTTGACTGATGATAACCTGACCACAAATCAATCTTTGAAAACATTTTGCACCCTGTAGCTGATCAAATATTTCATTAATGCCCAACAATGGGTAGGTGTTCTTCAATGTAACCTTGTTGAATTGCCGATAATTAGTACATATTCATATAGAACCATCCTTCTTCTTCACGAACAAAACCAGAGCACCCCAAGGTGACACACTAGTTTGAATGAAACCCTTATCAAGCAACTCTTGCAACCACTCCTTTAACTCCTTCAACTTCGCTGGAGCCATACGATATGGTGGAATAAAAATGGGTTGAGTGCCTGACAACAAGTCAATACCAAAATCGATATCTCTATTAGGCGGCATGCCCGGAAGATTTGTCAGAAATACATCTGGATAGTCTCTCACTACCGGAACTGACTCAACGGTAAGAGTATCAACACTGACATCCCTCACAAAGGCTAGGTATGCATCACAACCCTTCTCAACCAACTATTGTGCCTTATGAAAGGACACAACCCTTCTAGGAACATAATCTAAAATACCCCTCCACTCTAACAGTCACAAACTTGATATAGCCAATGCTAGATGCTTGGCGTGAAAATCTAGAATTGCATGATAGGGCAACATCTAGTCCATGCCCAAGCTAACATCAAAGTCTACCATACTGAGTAACAGTAGGTCAATTCTGGTCTCCATAATCACCAATAATAACTAAACACGACCGATACACACAGTAAATAATAATAGAATCTCCCATAGGCGTGGACACATAGATATGAGAACTGAAACAATCACGAGATATAACCAAACACAAAGCAAAGTAAGATGATACATATGAGTAATTAGAGTCTCGATCAAATAAGTCAGATGCAATCTCTATGAAAAATCAGAACAATGCCTGTCCTAGTCACCGCTATAGGGTGACCCCTACCCGCTAAAAGTGCAGGTGGAGCGGCAACTGGAGCAGTAACCATGACATGAAAAGTCTGAGGACCCTATGGAATACATGGAGCCTGAGTAGTCGGTGGAGGTGCACTCCTCCTGAGTCTGGGGTAGTCCCTCCCCATATGGCGAGTTTCACCACACTCAAAAAACCTCTCAGAGGATATGACCGGTGAAAGCACCTCGTGCATGAGGTGCATTAGACAGAGGCGGTGCATAATGGGCAACTTGAGACCCGAAAGTAGTCGGAGTACCACTAGAGGGCTGAAGTGCTGAATGAATGGATGACTGACATAGGTCCTACCATGACGGACTGCAACTAGAGCACAGGAACCACTATGTCCGTTAGAATCTCGAGGCCTCTTGGCCTCCATCTCCTCTCTCTCATGGCCCCACATACCCTCTAACCTCTGTGCGATCTCTACCACCTGTTTATATGGGGTATCTACTTCCAACTCTTGAGCCATGCTACATCTAATACCATAATTTAGCCCCTCGATAAATTGACGGACTCGCTCTCTGATTGTAGAAACCAAGGCAGGTGCATATCTGGACAACTCACTGAATCTGACAGCATACTCTAACATTTTCATGGTACCTGGGCACAACTGCTCAAACTCTGCATGCCATGCATCCGAAGGCTTTGGGGAACAAACTCTCTCAAGAAAATCTCTGAAAATTGAGCCCAGGTGAGTGAAGCTGCATCGGTGGGTCTACCCTCCTCGTAAGCCCGCCACTACTAGTACGCTGGTCCCAACAACTGGAATGTAGTAAAAGCAACCCCGCTCGTTTCCACAAAGACCATGGTGCGGATAATACATTGACATTTATCTAGAAAACTCTATGCATCCTCTGTAGCTAGGCCATTGAAGGTAGTAGGGTGGTACTTCTTGTACCTCTCAAGTCTAAGCTGATCCTCCTCAGATACTGCTGCCCTAACCTCGAGCTGAACTGGAAAAGGTAGATGCGCTAGTATAACCTCTCGGACTTGGTCAACATGGACCCGCATCTTTGGGGGTATGGGATGCTGGAGTCAGGGCTCCTCCCCCAGCCTAAGATGTGGCCGGTGCTAGTGGAATCGACCCCGCCTAAGCTAGAGTACCAAACATGATCAAGAACTCTGCGAGGGTCTCCTGAAGTACATGGGTGGCAACAGGTGCCTCAGGCACCTGACCCCTAATAGAGCTACTGGTGGCTCCTCTATCGTAGCTCGGGCAGGTGCTCTAGCTGCACCACGTGCCCCTCCTCAGACTCTGCGCCGTCCCCAGCTTCTCGCGGCTCTAGTAAAGGGCATAGGTCTCTGATCATCAGATCTGGTAGTGTATTTCCTCACCATCTATGAGAGAATAGAAAGACAAAGATTCAAAAATTTTGAAGTCAACAAATTCGCATGATAAAGAATCAAACAAGTGAAGTTTCCTAACAGTTCCATAGCCTCTCGAATATAAGTACAGACGTCTACGTACCGATCCACAAGACTCTGCTAAACCTGCTTATGACTCGTAACAACTATGAACCTAGAGCTCTGATACCAACTTGTCATGAATCCAATCTCCAATCGTAGGATGTCGTGATGACACCTAGTTTCTAAGACTAGGTAACCTAACATACATGAAGAAATAACATAAATAATAATAAAACTTCAAATTTTTAACCAACCAGTTATCATAAAAGAACTCCATAATACAACTAACAATAACTCCCAAAATCTGGTGAGACCGAGTCATAAGCTCTACACGAGTATATTGAAACATCCCTAATGCATCAATATCTATAATAAGAGTATCCAATAGAAAGCAAGGACAGTGGGTGACTCCGAAGCATGCGAACGCCGACAGGTATACCTTGAAGCCTCCGATCTGGAAGCTTTACTCGCTGGTGCCTAGCCTGGTATAAAGTACCTGGAACTGCACAAAAAGATGTGCAGAAGCATAGTATGAGTATACCACAACGGTACCTAGTAAATACCAAGGCTAATCTCGGTAAAGTAGTGATGAGGTCAGGTGAAGACACCTACTAGGATAAGAATAAGAAATTGAACAAGTATAATACAGTATAAGAATATAAATGAGGAAAAATGAGGCAATAAGGAAAAACAACAAACTAAACTGCAACTGTATTTAAAGCAATAAATGCAACAAGGAAGGAACACATAATAAGAATATCAAGGAAATAGTGCGGGCAATTAATAGTGCGGGCAATTACTAGTGCAATAAGTGACATAACAACAAGAATAACTACCTCGGTACCACCTCGTAGTCTCATTTCACAATCAAAATCACAATCTTTCCTTATATCACCGCGAGAGCCTTACATTTAGTTTTGAAAATCATTTTTCCCGAAATAGCTACCTGTGTTTTAGCCCTCCTTATCACACCGCGTGGCTTCATGTAGTTCCCCTACTAGCAACACGTGTATCAAGCCCACCTTATCTCACTGCATGCGTATCAACCCATATCCTTATACCACCGCATGCGCATTAATATCACAAATCGCACCTTAAGTGCCCAAATGCCACAACATGCCAAAAGAATCAACAATATCAATGTTTCTACAACAAACAACCCATGGTTCAACCACAATGTGTACAAGAGTCTCAACAATAACAACTAAAAGCGAATAGCTCAACAACAACTGTATTTCAAAAATTTACAACTTTGCCTCAATGTGATCACGACTTCTAGAACTTCAACACCAAAATGCAAGAATACGATATTCCAAGAATAACAACTTCAAGTAGGGTAATTCAATAGTTAAATATTTAACAAGGCAATAAGGAAACAGTAACTTCAACTAAGCATGTAAGGGAAAATAACAAGTAAGATATGAGACAAGCATTAAACAATGTCAAATAAAGCATGTAGGGATATATTAATGATGAAAGACATAAGATGTTATGACAATATGATTAAAGGCATGAAAAGAAGCTAAATTGCCTAAACCGGTCAATTACCACATATAGCTCGTGACCCATTCATCACCTTACGTACACGGCTTTCACGTACCAAAATTAACACAAAACAATACCAATCCTAAGGGGTAATTCCCCCACATAAAGTTGGGCAAGATAATTATCTCAAATATGCTAACTCAATCCACTACAAGCCTTTTCCGCGAATATCCAACTCCGAACGAATCGAATCTAGTCAAAATAACTTTATACCATAAATAAAAACCATAAAAGACTATTCTAGATAATAAAGTTGTAATCTTTAAAGAAAATATAAAAGTCAACTCAAAAAGTCAATACCGGGATCGCGTCTCAGAACTTGACCAAACTTTAAAAAATCTGATCACAGATTCAATAACGAGTCTAACGATACTAAAATTATTCAATTCCGACCTCAAATCTCCTTCCAAATCCTCAAAATATAGCTTATGAAGTTTTCACAAATTTTCCCAATTTGTCCAACTCCAAAACACTAATAAAATAGAAAAAACAATGATGGATTCATGTATAATAATCAAATCTATATCAAAATTCTAATTCTCTGTAGAGAAGTGAGTCAAAATCACTTATCCCAATCAACTCCTTGAAAATCTCTTAAACAATCGCCCAAAACCGAGGTCTGTACTTCAAAAGATGAAAAGTGGAAGAAAACCCTCGATTTGGAAATTAAATATTTGTTGCCCAATTATTAACTTACGTGATAGAGGAAAAGCACTCGCGATCGCGGATAAAAAGTTCTCCCTGATCACAAAACCTCTTACGCGATCGCGTGATCTCAGTAGTGAACATGGTGACCAATCATCCTCATCTTACGCAATCGCGTTCCTGGCCACGCAAACGCAAAGAACATCACGTGCCTCCCTACTGCCTGTCCTTATATGCGAACGCGTCTCTCACGCGCATTCATGATGCCCAAGCTCCCCAACCATCGCAATCGTGTCCCTGACTTTGCGAATGCGAATAGTAAAACTCCATCAGTCACTAAGGACTCTACGCGATCGCGGTATAATCTTCGCGAACGCGATGAAGGAAACCAAAAACTCAGAAAACCAGTAATCCCAATTTAAGAACAAATGTTCAAACTTAATCTGAAACACACTCGGGGCCCCCGGGCCCCCATCCAAACCTACCAACCAGTCGTAAAACACAATACAAACTTGATCGAAGCCTCAAGTCACATCAAACAACACTAAAACCATGAATTGCACTTCGATTCATGCCTAATGAACTCAGGAACTTCTAACATCTAAAACTAATGCCGAAACATACAAAACCAACTCTAAATGACCTCAAATTTTGCACACAAGTGATAAATGACACAACAAACCTATTCCAACTTCCAGATTCAGAATTGGAATCCGATCCTGATATCAATAAAGTCAACTCCCGATCAAACTTCTCAACCTTCCAAACCTTTAACTTTTAACTTTCACCAATTTACGCCAAAACGGCCTACGGACCTCCAAAGAAATATCCGAACGCGCTCCTAAGTCCAAAATCACAATACAAGGCTATCGGAACCATCAAAACTCCATTTCAAAGCTGTTTACACAAAAGTCAAACTTTGGTCCCCTCTTTTAAATCAAGCTTCCAACTTTGGGATTAAGTGCACTCTTAAACTTACCCAAAACCAAACCAACCACCCCGACAAGTAACATAACCACAATATAATATAGAGGAGGCAATAAATAGGGGATCTAGTCTAGAATACTCAAAATGACTGGCTGGGTCGTTACATCCTCCCTCTATTAAAACAAACGTTCATCCTCAAACAAGTATAAAGACATACCTGAAGTGATGAAAAGATGAGGATAACGGATACGCATATCATGCTCGGTCTCTTAAGTTGCCTCCTTGAATGATTGACCCCTCCACTGAACATTCATTGATGCAATGTCCTTTGACCTCAACTTTCAGACATGCTTGTCCAAGATAGCCACTGGCTCCTCAACATAAGACAAATCCTTGTCCAATTGGACTGAGCTGAAATTTAAAACATAGGATGGATCACCGTGATACTTTTGGACCATGGAAACATGGAACATCAAATGAACTATAGATAGACTAGGTGGCAATTCAAGCTTGTAGGCCACCTCACCAATCCTCTCAAGGATCTCAAAAGGTTCGATATACCTAGGGCTCAACTTTCCCTTATTCTTGAACGTCATCACACCCTTCATGGATGAAACTCGAATCAAAACTCGCTCTCCCACCATAAATGCAACATTGCGAACCTTCTGATCCGCATAACTCTTCTGTCTAGATTTGCATAACTCTCCTATCTGGATCAACTTGACCTTCTCTAATGCATCTCAAACTAAATCCGTGCCTAATAACTTACCCTCTCCTGGCTTAAATCAACTAACTGGAGAATGACACCATCTCCCATATAGGGCCTCATAAGGAGCCATTTGAATACTTGATTGACAGCTATTGCTTTAGGCAAACTCCGCAAGTGGAAAGAACTGATCCTAAAAGTTTCCAAACTCCACAACACAGGCACGAAACATATCCTCCAATATCTTAATGGTGCACTCAGACTGTCCGTCTATCTTCCGACTCAAGGCATCGGCCACTACATTTTCCTTCCCGGGATGATATAGAATGGTGATATAATAGTCTTTAAGAAACACTAACCATCTCCGTTGCCGCAAATTAATATATATCTGTTTGAACAGATATTGTAGATTCCGGTTGTCGGTATAGATCTCACAAGGGACACCATACATATAGTGCCGCCAAATCTTCAAGGCATGAACAATAAGTGCCAATTCCAAGTCGTGGACCAGACAATTCTTCTCATGTACCTTTAACTGCTGAGACACGTAGGCAATCACCCTACCGTCTTGCATCAACACCGCGCCAAGGCCAACACGTGACGCATCACAGTACATAGTATAAGACCCTGAACCCGTAAGAAATACTAATAATGGGGTTGTAGTCAAAGCAGTCTTAAGCTTTTAAAATCTCTTCTCACACTCCTAGGAGCATCTGAAAGGAGCACCCTTTTGGGTCAATCTTGTCATAGGTGCAACAATAGAGGAGAAACCCTCTACGAAACGACAATAATACCCGACCAAACCAAGAAAACTCCGGATCTCAATAGCTGAAGACGGTATGGGCCAGCTCTACACTACTTCAATCTTCTTAGGATCTAGTTTGATCCCCTCGCTTGACACCACATGACCCAAAAATGCCACCACACCAAGTCAGAATTCACACTTAGAAAATTTTGCATACAACTTCTTTTCTCTCAAGGTCTGGAGCACAATCCTCAAATGCTGCTCATGATCCTCCCAATTGCAGGAATATACCAAGATGTCGTAAATAAACACAATGGTGAATGAATCAAGATATGGCTGAAATACACTGTTCATCAGGTGCATGAATGTTGTTGGGGTGTTGGTCAGCCCAAATAACATCTCAAGGAACTCGTAGTGACCATACCAAGTCCTAAAGGTAGTCTTTAGAATATCCAGATAATGAATCTTTTACTGATGATAACCTTACCGCAAATCAATCTTTGAGAACACTCTAATACCCTGTAGTTGATCAAATAAGTCATCAATGCACGACAATGGGTACATGTTCTTCACTGTAACCTTGTTCAACTACCGATAATCAATACACATGCGCATAAAACCATTCTTTTTCTTCACAAACAAAATCAGAGCAGTCCAAGGTCACACACTAGGCTGAATGAAACCCTTATCAAGAAACTCTCGCAACTGCTCTATTAACTCTTTCAAATTCACTGGAGCCATACAATATGGTAGAATAAAAATAGGCTGAGTGCCCGACAACAAGTCAATACCATAATCGATATCTCTATTACGCGGCATGCCTGAAAGATCTTCCGAAAATATATCTGGATAGTCTCTTACTACCAAAACTGACTAAACGGTAAGAGTATCAACACTGACATCTCTCACAAAGACTAGGTATGCATCACACCCCTTCGCAACCAACTGTTGTGCCTTAAGAAAGGACACAACCATGCTAGGAACATAATCTAAAGTACCCCTCCACTCTAACCGTCATAAACATGGCCTAGTCAATGTCATAGTCTTGGTGTGAAAATCTAGAATAGCGTGATAGGACGACAACTAGTCCATGCCCAAGATAACATCAAAGTCTACCATACTGAGTAACAATAGGTCAACTCTGGTCTCAATAATCACCAATAACAACTAAACACGACCGATACACACGGTCAACAATAATAGAATTTCCCACAAACGTGGACACATAGATATAAGAACTCTAACAATCACGATATATAACCAAACACGAATCAAAGTAAGATGATACATATGAGTAAGAGGAGCCTAGATCAAATAAGACTGATGCATTTCTATGAAAAATTGGAACAATACCTGTTATAAATGCGTTTGATGCAACCTCCTCTATCCTACCCGAAAAAGCATAACATCTAGCCTAGACACCCCTCTAGGGTGACCCCTACCCGCCTGACCTCCACCCCTAGATGCATGTGTAGGTGGAGCGGCAACTGGAGCAGTAACCACGTCCATAGAAGTCTAAGGACCCTATGGAATACATGGAGCTTGAGTAGTCGGTGGAGGTGCAACCCTCCCGAGTCTAGGGTAGTCCCTCACCATATAAAGAGTATCACCACACTCAAAACAAGTTCTCGGAGGATGTGGCTGTTGAAACTGACTTGGGCCTGGTCGGCTGGACTGACCGCTAAAAGCACCTCATGCATGAGATGCACTAGACAGTGGCGGTGCATAGAGGGCAACCTGAGACTTGAAAGTAGTTGGAGTACCACTAGAAAGCTGAAGTGCTCAATGAAATAGATGACTCACTTAGCTATCATGACGGGATACAACTGGGGCATGAGAACCACTATATCCGCCAGAATCGCGAGGCATCTTGGTCTCCTTGTCCTCTCTCTCACGGCCCCGTATACCCTCCAACCTCTATGAGATCTCTACTACTTGCTGTTATGGGGTATCTATCTCTAACTCTTGAGCCATGCTAAATCTAATACCATAGTTGAACCCCTCAATAAATTGATGGACTCGCTCTCTGATTGTAGAAACTAAGGTAGGTGCATGTCCGGACAACTCACTGAATTTGATATCATACTCTAATACATTCATGGTACCCTAGCGCAGCTGCTCAAACTCTGCACGCCATGTATCCGAAGGCTCTGGGGAACAAACTCTCTCAAGAACATCTCTGAAAATTGAGCCCATGTGAGTGAAGTTGCATCGTCGGGGCTACCCTCCTCGTAAGCCCGCCACCACTGATACGTTGGTCCCGACAGCTGGACTTCAGTAAAAACAACCCCTGCTCGTCTCCGCAATGACCATGGTGCGTAGAATACAATGACATGTCTCTAGAAAACCTTGTGCATCCTCTGTAGCTAGGCCATTGAAGGTAGGAGGGTGGTACTTCTTATACCTCTCAAGTCTAAACAACTCCTCCTCAAATGATGTCGACCTAACCTCGGTCTAAACTAGAACAACTGACTACACTGGTATAACCTCTAGGACTTGGTTAGCATGGACCTGCTGCTCTGGGTATGGGCCGTGGGAGTTTGGGCTCTTCCCCTAGCCTGAGATGTGGCTAGTGAAAGTGGAATCAACCCCGCCTGAGCTAAGGTACCACACATGCTCAAGAACTGTGCGATGGTCTCTTATAATTAAGGGATGGCAACAGGCGTCTCAGGTGCCTGACGCCAACTGGAGCTACTAGTGGCTCCTCTGTCGCAGCTTGGGCAGGTGCTCTGTTTGCACCACATGCCCCTTCTCGGCTTCTGCCCCATCCCCAACCTCTGGCGGATCTAGTAGCGAGCGCAGGTGTCTGATCGTCAGATCTAGTAGTGCGTGTCCTCACCATCTATGAGAGAAAAGAAAGTCAAAGATTCAGAATTTTGGAAGTCAACAAATTTGCATGATAAATAATCAAAGAAGTGAACTTTCCTAACATTTCCAAATCCTCTCGAAGATAAGTACACACGTATCTATACCGATCCACAAGATTCTACTAACCTGCTTATGACTCGTAACATGTATGAACCTAGAGCTCTGATACCAACTTGTCATGACCCCAATATTCCACCGTAAGATGTTGTGATGGCACCTAGTCTCTAAGACTAGGTAAGCCTAACATACATGAAGAAATAACAGAAATAATAATAGAACTTCAAATTTTTAACCAACCAGCTATCATAAAAGTACTCCATAATACAACTAATAATAACTCCCAAAATCTGGTGAGACCGAGTCATAAGCTCTACATGAGTATACTGAAACATCCCTAATACATCAATATCTATAATAAGAGTATTCAACAGAAAGCAAGGACAAAGGGTGACTCCGAGTCCTGCGAATGCCGGTAGGTATACCTTGAAGTCTCCCATCTGGAAATTCTACTCACTTGTACCTAGCCTGATATAAGGTACCTGGATCGGCACAAAATGTTGTGCAGAAACATAGTATGAGTACACCACAATGGTACCCAGTAAGTATCAAGCCTAACCTCGGTAGAGTAGTGATGAGGTCAGGTCAAGACACCTACTAGGATAAGAATAAGAAATTGAACAATTATACTACAATCTAAGAATGTAAACGAAGAAAAATGAGGCAATAAGGAAAAACAACAAGCTAAGCTGCAACTGTATTTAAAGCAATAAATGCAACAAGGAAGGAACAAATAATAAGAATATCAAGGACACAATGCGAACAATTACGAGTGTGATAGGTGAGATAACAACAAGAATCACTACTGAGGTACTACCTCGTAGTCTCATATCATAATAAAAATCACAATCTTTCCTTAAATCACCGTGGGAGCCTTACATTTAGTTTTGAAAATCACTTTTTCCGAAATAGCTACCCACGTTTTAGACCAACTTATCACACCACGTTACTTCAAGTTGTTCCCCTACTAGTAACACGCGTATCAAGCTCACTTTATCTCACCGCATGTATATTAATATCACAACTCGCACCTTAAGTGCCCAAATGCCACAACTTACCAAAAGAATCAATAATATCAATGTTTCCACAAAACATAGCTCATGTCTCAACCACAATGTGTAAAAGAGTCTCAACAATAGCAATTGAAAGTGAATAGCTCAACAAGAACAATATTTCAACAATTTAAAACTTTTCCTCACTGTGAATACGACTTTTAATACTTCAACACCAAAACTCAACATCAAGATGTTCCAAAAATAACAACTTCAAGTACGGTAACTCAACAGTTAAATATTTAACAAGGCAATAAGGAAACAGTAACTTCAACTAAGCATGTAAGGGAAAATAACAAGTAAGAGATGGGACAAGCATTAACAATATCAAATAAAGCATGTAAGGATATATTAATGATGAAAGACATAACATGTTATAACAATACGATTAAAGGCATGAAAAGAAGTTAAATAGCCTAAACCGGTCAATTACCATATATTTCCCATGTACCCACTCGTCACCTTGTGTACACATCTTTCACGTACCATAATTAACACAAAACAACACCAATCCTAATGGGTAATTCCCCCACACAAAGTTAGACAAGATAGTTACCTCAAACACGTTAATTCAATCAACTAGTAAGCCTTTTCCACGAATATCCAACTCAAAACGGCTCGAATCTAGTGAAAATAATTTTATACCATAAATACAAACCATATGAAACTATTCCGGATAATAAAGTTGCAATCTTCAAAGAATATCAAGAAGTCAACTAAAAAAGTCAACTCTGGGCCCGCATCTCAGAACCCAACCAAACATAACAAAATCCGAGCACTTATTCAATAATGAGTCTAACCATACTAAAATTATTCAATTCCGACCTCAAATTGCCTTTCAAATCCTCAAAATATAGCATATCAAGTTTTCATAAATTTCCCCAATTCTTTCAACTCAAAAAACTAATTAAATAGTAAAAATAATGATGGATTCATGTATAATAATCAAATCCGAGTCAAAATCACTTATCCTAATCAATTCCTTGAAAATATCTTCAAAAATCGCCCATTACCACAGTCTCTAACTCAAAAAATGACAATTGGAACAAAACCCTCGATTTGGAAATTAAATACTTGTGCCTAGTTATTACCTTACGCGATTGCGGAAAAGCACTCGCAATCGCGGAGAATAATTTCTCCCTGCTCATAAAACCTCTTACAAAATTGCGTGATCTCAGTCACGAATGCGGTGACCAGTCATCCTAAGCTTACGCGATCGCGTTCTAGGCCACGAGAATGCGAAGAACATCGCGTGCCTCCCCACTGCCTCTACATCCTTATTCGTGAACGCGGTCCCACGCATGCGTTCGCGATGCACAAGCTCCCCAACCATCGCGATCGCATCCTTGACTTTGCGAAAGCGGAGTGTAAAACTCCATTAATCACTAAGGACTCTACGTGATACGATGAAGGAAACCAGATACTAAAAAAACCAGCAATCCCAATTCAAGAACAAATGATCCGAACTCAATCCGAAACATACCCAGGGCCCCCGGGACTCCATCCGAACATACCAACCAGTCCTAAAACACGATACGAACTCACTCGAAGCCTCAAATCACATCAAACAATACCAAAATCATGAATCGTAAATCGATTCAAGCCTAATGAACTCATGAACTTCTAACTTTTAAAACTAATGCTGAAACATACCAAACCAACTCCAAAGGACCTCAAATTTTGCACACAAGTCATAAATGACACAACATATCTATTTCAACCTTTTGATTCAGAATCCAACCCTGATATCAATAAAGTCAATTCCTGGTTAAACTTCTCAACCTTCTAAACCTTTAACTTTCTAACATTTGCTAATTCAAGCCAAAACAACCTACTGATCTCCAAATAAATATACAAAAATGCTCCTAAATCCAAAGTCACCATACAAAGCTATCAGAATCATCAAAATTTCATTCCTAAGTAGTCTATATAAAAGTCAAACTTCGGTCAACTCTTTCAACTCAAGCTTTTAACATCGGGATTAAGTGTCCCATTTCACTCTTATACTCACCCAAATCCAAACTAATCACCCCGGTAAGTCACATAACCACAATATAATATAGAGGAGGAAATAGATAGGGAAACATGATTAGAATACTCAAAATAACCGGCCGGTTCGTTACAACACTTATGCAACTTACGTGCAGATTGTAGAGTTGATTTGCTGTGGGAGATAAAGCCTAGCATTGAATATGTACCAGTGTTCCAGATGCAAGTTACCATTTATCCGTGGTAGTTTAGGACATATATTTCTATTTATTTAGATTTCAAATAGATGATGTATCTTTCCTCAAATCAGAGTTATATTCTTATTCTTAGTCGCCCGTGACATGTACAACCAGTCCTTGGGAATAGTTGTATTAAATTTGACATTCTCATGTCAATATTATTTATTCAATGATTTTTGATTAGTTTGTGTTACTTATTGGTTGGTTTACCTAGTGGATTAGATTAGTTGCCATCATGACTTAGTGGGATTTTGGGTCGTGACAAGTTGGTATTAGAGCTCTAGGTTCATATGTTCTATGAGTCATAAGCAAGTACCCAGTAGAGTCTTATAGATCGGTATGATGAAGTTCATACTTATCTTCGAGAGGCTACAAGGCATCTAGAAAACTTCCCTTCTTTCTTTCTTAATCATACGACTTTATTTTAGCTTGAAGCCTAAATCTTTAGTTTCTTCCTCTTTGATTTGTGTGCGATGTTGAGTACTCGATATCAGTTGTGCACCGTCAACTTGTGATACTACAGATGGGATTCGAAGGGATATGGGTGTTTGATTATCGTATTGTTGTGTTGTATAGACATAAGATGTGGACGTACTGGTGGATAATTTAGTTTTTCATTTGTGGAATGAAGTGGAATCTTGTGTCTTTTGAAACTCAGGAAGATTTTCTTAGTGGTTGTGACTATTGTAGGGTCATAGGAATATGTTGATTTAGAGTCTAGTAGGCGGGTTATCTCCTGCGAGAAGGTTTGAGGTTGTGTGATTTTTATGGAGCTTCTGTGAAGAGTTTTTCTTCTATCTAGTGGAATGCATATACTACCATTTCAGAGCACTTGAGGAAGTTGGATCGATTATCATGAGGATGAGTATGCACTCGACAAATGATTGAAATGTGTTTTGACTAGCGTTGTGTGAGCTTATGATGAGGTTTAGCTAGATAACAACACGATGTCATGGCAAGTTAAGAAGGAAGGGTATTATGGGTTATCAGATGATGTGTTTTTAGCTTCAAGACAAGTGTGGGAGTCTACCATCACGATCTAGTCATTTGAGAATGTGTTGTTGTAGTTCATGGACTTGGATACACTTGTGGACTAGCTATGATATGAGAAGGGTGTCGGCAAAGATGATTTGGGCAATGAATTTACTAGGGGTATGTTGTACTATGCTTTATTGATATACGAAGGTTATGCAATGACTCATGTTTGATATTTATTGTAGTTATGGTGAACAAAGGGGAAGGGAATGCTCAATTGCTTAAGGATGATTGTGCTTCTTAAGGTATTTATGTGCTAATGGAGCACAGGTTTCTCTGTGCATATTGGCTATGCATCGAAGATTAGAGTAGAGCGGGTGACTCTCGAGAAAGGTTATAATGGCTGTAAGTTCCAGGAGATGGTACTTAAGAATTTGCCAGATTTCGTTGTATGGCTAAAGATGTTAGATTTGCATCATATGGTGCCGAGACTGGTAGTATTTCTATATCATTATTGATTTTACACAATAGTATTATAGAGATGAAAGATTTAGCTTCGGATTCATAGAAGGTTTCTTCAAAGTGAGCATTGCGGCCTGAGTTACTTTTAGGTTTGGCAGTATGCGTGACTTGGTTGATTTAGATGGATTCGGTTTTGATGGCTTGGCTATGTCTTAATAGGTTTCTATAATGACCTGATAAGTCATTTTGAGTACTAGCTCCCATTTTTGTTATTTGATGTAATGACCTGACTGGTCATTTTGAGCTTTGGCATTATGTTTGGAGGTTTAAGGTCTTGAGTAGCTTCATATTGTGTATCATGACTTGTGTGTATGCTTGGTTTCGAGTTTCGAGTGGTTCAGAAGTGATTTGGAAGAATGATTTTTATTTTAGAAGCTTTAAGTTGTAAGAGTTGACCAAAGTTTAATTTATGTGTAGATGGCCTGGGAATGATGTTTTGTTGGTTCCAATAGATTGGAATGGTTCTTTTGAACCTATGTGTATATTCGGATGTGGATTTGGAGTCTCCTATGCTGTTTTGGATTGAATTGGCAAAAGTTGGATAGTTGAAGATTTGGAAGGTTGATAGGTTTGACCGAGAGTTGACTTTGTTGATATCGGGTTCGAATTGTTGTTTTGGGAGTTGGTATAGGTCTGTTGTGTCATTGGGACTTTCATGCAAAATTTGAGGTCATTTCGAGTTGATTTGGTATGGTTTGGTGTGAGTTTTGGAAGTTGAAAGTTTATTAGGCTTGAATTGAGGTTTAATTCCTAGTTTCAATGATGTTTGGTGTGATTTGAGGCCTCGAGTAGGCTTGTGTTATGTTTTGGGATTGGTTGGTATGATTGGATGGGGTCCCGAGGGCCCCGGGTGCATTTCAGATGAGTTTCAAACTTTTTCTTCATATTTTAGAGTAGTTGGTTTTTCTAATGTTCTGCAGTTCATCGAGATCGTGAGAGGCTAGTTAGTTTTTCTGATGTTCTGTAGTTCATCGAGAGCGTGAAAGGCCATTCACGTTCACGAAGTGTATTTTGGGTGGCTGAGGATTTACTCATCGCATTCGCGAGATGGTTGTTGTGTTCGTGGATCCTGGAGGGGAGATGTTCATCGTGTTTGTGCCCTTCGTGTTGCGATCGTGTAGGAGGAATAGCTGAAAGGGGTGCTAGGGGTAGGCCTCCACGTTCGCGAAGGCCTGTTTAGCTGAGGGGTCACATTCGTGGGCTCCAGACCGCATTTACGAAGATATATGTTTGGCACTTGATGATTGCGAATTAGGTCCCACGATCGCGGAGAGGACTCCTCGGCAAACTTATATAGTACTCTATTTCGAGGGATTTTGTTATTTTATCACATTTTGAGTTAGAGAGCTTAGTTTTGGGCGATTGTGGAAGGGATTTTCACAACTTGGATTGGGATAAGTATTTTTGACTCAGATTTGTTCGTATTTCATGATTCCATCCTCGATTTTAATCTTTGATTTAAAGGCCGATTTGAGTTCATAATTGGATGATTTAGGTATGGTTGAACTTGTATCGGAATGGGTGTTCAAAATTTGTGAGTTTTTTTGGGTTCTGAGGTGTGAGCTCGGGGATGACTCTTTTGGGTTGACTTTTTGATTTTCATTAAATATCGAAGATTTATTTTTCAAAATTATTTCTTATGGATTTTATTTATGATATTAAGTTATTTTTGCTAGATTCGAACTGTCCAGAGGTGGACTTACGCGAGAAAGGCTTATTAGTGGATTAGTTTAGCTTGTTTGAGGTAAGTATATTGCTTAACTTTGTGTGGGGAATCTACCCCATAGGATTTTGTCTAATTGCATTATTTGAATTATGTGAAAGACGTATACACGAGGTGACGAGTGTGTACCCAGGGTTATATGTGGAAATTGATCGTTTCAAACTCTTAGGTTATTAATATGCTTTTAATTGAAGTTGCTGTTATATAGAATATCTTTCATCATCGAGTTATTTCCCGTTTTATTTTGTTGTTGTTGAAATTATTGTATACATTACTGTTGAGTTGTGGGCTGTGCTTTATTGTGATATTGGTATTGGTTTTTTGGCGATATTGTGTCATATGTGGACATGTTGTGGGGATAGAGCAATACGGGTGGCTATTGATATATTATCTGGGCAGAGTGATACGAGTGGCTATTATGTTATTGTCTGGACGGAGTGATATGGGTGGATATTGTGTTATTATTTAAGCGGAGTGATACGGGTGTCTATTGTGTTATTGTCGGAGCAGAGCGATACATGTGGCTATTGATATATTGTTTGGGCAAAGTAATACAGGTGGCTATTATGATATTGTCAATGCGGTGAGATAAGGGTGGCTATATGGGGATATTATGTGATGACCTGGGAGCATGTTGTCGATGAAAGAGGAGTATTTTGGTTGTTGCTTTTGACTTCCTTGTGTATGCCATGCATATTACGTGACTTGTTGTGTTGTTCCCAATGTGCTACTCGGTGTCTATGATATTACTTGATTATTTGATATGTGATAGTACACTTGCACATGCATACACCATAACATGTCATTTATACCACTCTAGGAGTATAAAACTTGATGTTCATTGATCATGTACGTGTATTCATGTATATCTGCTTTCTCTGCGACATGGTTTGGACTGGTAGCTCATGACCACGCCGGGAGGATTGTGATATAGAGCCCGTGACCATGCGGTACGGATTGTGATATTGAGTTTGTGACCACGCCGGATGGATTGTAATATTAAGCATGTGACCACGCCCAGTGGATTATGATATTGGCACGTGAGTTATCCGTGCAACGCGTGAGTTGTCTGTGTAGTTGTGACTTATACGGTGGTACGAGGTCTTAGCCATACGAAGGTGATTGATAATAGGGGCACAAGATGCCATGTGTATATGATTCCTGATTTGTGACTTGAGATTCGTGATTATGAGGTATGGTGCCTCGGGGTGACTCTTGTTGTAAATTCTGTGTCGGAACGGTTCGATGATTAGAACTGTCATTGCTTTCTCTTAATTGCTTTCACTTGTATTTTGTTTGTGCTTTGATTATTTTGTTGTTTTATCACATGATTACTCTTTGTAGACATTTATTTATTTTGCTTTCCGTTGTTACCTTTTATATTGATATATTGCACATGTTATTTGATTAGTGAGTGTCTTTACATGAACCTCGTCACTACTCCACAAAGGTTAGTCTTGATACTTACTGGGTACTGACGTGGTATCCCCTCTGAAGACACAATCTTTTCTAGCTATATCTTCTTTGGTTGAGGATTGTCCAACCTTTTCTAACGTCTCGGTCAGATTTCTTTCCTTCCTCAGTTGTTGCAGCTGTTTTTTTAATTTTCGGCTCGTATGGTAGCACTTCCTTTGCAGAAGTTCGAGTCATGCACCAATCTAACCTGTAACCTCCGCACAGTCAAAAAACACTAAATGTAAAAAGAGAGAAATAAAATAAAAATAAAAGAAAGATTCCTGAATTAGCACTACAAACTATTTCAAATACTATTGATTGTCAATCCCCGGCAACCACGCCACAATTTGACGAACGCAAAATACAACACGAAATTGATTCTCGCTAATCAAAGATAGTATAGAAAAATATCATCTCCATAGGGATTGGATTTAAATAATGTTGGGATAATTTTTGGCTTAATTGCTATCCAAGAGAATCAACAATCGAGATTTTTATGATTTCTAACTAAAATTAACTAAGAATCTAAAGCTATTGACTAATGACAATCGAAACACGGAATAAGCAAGGAAGGTTATCAATGGGAGAAGATAAGGTTTTGATAGGATAGGTGCAAGATAATTGTTTGGGATCTAACTATAGATAATTCACTTCTAATGTTCAAGTGAGTCTCTCGAATTCACTCAATTATTAGTTCAAACGTTCAACAACAACTCCTCTCTCGATTAAATTTTAACTTCACAAGATGAACCAATTTAAGCACGTGAAGATATGCAAGAATGCGTAGTGGATTGGTCTTTAGGAGAACCTCTCTCGATTATCCTCCTAACTAGATTCAATAAATAATCCAACTAGCCTCTTTCGATTACTAAGAAGAATTAATGAACTCAATCAAAAAGAAAATGCAAAGATATCACAAGTTATACCTCTCTCGATTACATGAACTAGTGAATATAGATGCAACAATTTCGAATGTATAGAATTTTGTAAATGTGAGCATTAGACCTCAAATTAAGGTCAAATCTCGAAATAAATCACATATTAGGACTCGGGGGTGAATGTGTAATTGATATTTAGTCTTAATTTCGAATTTCGACCACATGGACCCAGGTTAACTTTTTGTTGACTTCCAAAAATATTAAATATCAAACCTTTTGAGACTAGGGTAGTTTCTAAAGCTTATTTTGACTTATTTGAGTAATAATTGACTAGATTTGGGTGGTTTAGAGGTATGTTCCAAAGGGAAGGCCATATTGGATTATTGATCTTGTTACGAAAAGAGGTAAGTGTCTTGGTTAACCTTGATTTGAGAGAATTAGGTTGTAATTAAGTCTATTTGCTATGTAATCTATGTGTTGGAGGCAGCGTATATACAAGGTGACGAATGTATATACATTGTCGCATGCAGGTAGGGTTAGATTTAATTGTACCATGTTACTTTATATATTATGTTTTCCATGCTTTGGATAGATTGCGAAACTCTTTGATTTATCTTATCCATGTTATTATTCATGTTGAGCTTATTGAGATATTGGGCATTAGGGCTATCGAATTATTGATTTGGTTGTTGGTGCAAAGGTGTTGGTAAATTCTCATATGGCGAGTTATGTTCAAATGTTATCTTTAATGTTGATTATGCTTCCCACCTTGCATGGTATTGTATTATTTGTGATGCTTGGTGAGGAAGAGTGAAATGTACAAAGGATGTTTCCGTGCTTGTGAGGGAGTGTGATTGTGCACAAAGGTTCTTTCTTCAAATATCAATATCATTGCACGAAGGGTGTTACCGTGCTTGAGAGAAGGTAAGGATATGCATGAAGGGTATTTTTGTTCTAGTTATTATATTATGTTGTAAGAACGAGAGTAAATGCACGAAGGGTAATGTCGTACCGTTTGTTGGTATTGTTGTTCCTTTTTTTTTTGCTATTCAGACTGAGGATTTGGGCTTGTTTCTTCGCAATCATTTTCGATAGATCTTTTCCGAATTGTTGTAGAAGTATGAGTGGTGGTTTAATTGGTAGCACCTTCCTTATTCTCTCAGTTTATATCTCTTTACTTATGTACCCTTTAACTCTCTCACATGTTGTTATCATGTCATTTTACTTGATATTTTAATTATCATCTCATTATTTCTCGTTACTGAACTGCATAGGTTTATATATACGTGTCATATCTTGGCCTCGTCACTACCTTGTCGGGTTTAGGCTCGATACTTACGGAGTACATTGGGTCGGTTGTACTCATACTACACTTCTACACTTCTTGTGCAGATTCAGATATTGATAATAGCAGAGTCCCGAGAGGTGCTTAACGGATACTAGATATATTACTCTAGATAGAGTTGTATGCCATTCGCAGGCCTTAGAGTCATCTTTTCATTTCTTGAGTACCGTTTCTATTTTTCAGATAGTATTGTATTTCTTTCAAGACAATGTATTTAGCTAACTCTAGTAGCTCATGTAATTGTGACTCCACAGCTTTGGAGGGTTTATCGTTAGTGTTGATACTTAGACTTATCATGTATACTTCCGAATATGATTTCTTACTAAAATTAACTAAGAATCTAAAGCTATTGTCTAATGACAATCGAAACAAGGAATAAGCAAGGAAGGTTATCAATGGGAGAAGATAGGGTTTTAATAGGATATGTGCAAGATAATTGTTTAGGATCTAACTATAGATAATTCACTCCTAATGTTCAAGTGAGTCTCTAAATTCACTCAATTATTAGTTCAAACGTTCAGCAACAACTCCTCTCTCGATTAAGTTTTAACCTCACAAGATGAACCAATTTAAGCACGTGAAGATATGTAAGAATGCGTAGTGGATTGGTCTCCTCTCTCGATTAAGTTTTAACCTCACAAGATGAACCAATTTAAGCACGTGAAGATATGTAAGAATGCGTAGTGGATTGGTCTCTAGGAGAACCTCTCTCGATTATCCTCCTAACTAGATTTAATCAATAATTTAACTAGCCACTTTCGATTACTAAGAAGAATTAATGAACTCAACCAACAAGATAATACAAAGATATCACAAGTTACGCCTCTCTCGATTAAATGAACTAGTGAATATAGATGCAATAATTAAATCATCTAATAATTAGAGTATAGGAAAACATAAATTCAAACCAAACTCAGGTTTTGAGTGAGGAAGGAATGATGAAATCCTTGTACTTTTGCTCCTCCCACTCTTCCTTGGCCTCCTTAGGTGTAAAGTATGTCAAAAGTACAAAAAATAATATTTTCCATGTATTTATACCAAGTAGGGTCGGGCTTAGACGAAATCCCCCTTTCCTAGCCGAAATAGGAAAACTTGTAAACTTATTGCTTTTCATGCGTTGCACAACGCGTAGCAGGGTGCGTAGCATTAGTGCTTTTCCTTGTCAGACCACAGAAACCCAGCCTCTAAATTATGTCAATTCCTGACACAAAATTACACTGCTGCGTCACATAGAGCGTCGCACTAGTGCATTTCTTCAATTGTTGCTTCTTCCTTGATTTTTGACGTCCAAAAGTGATCCTCGACCCCCAAACATGATTGCGGCATAATCCTTTGGGCTTTTACTCAGACTTCAAAGCTCCAAATAGCTCGAATTAGTTCCACAATATCTACATAACTAGGAATCACTCCTACAAGGCATAAAACACACAATAAGTACAAAATACTAGCAATTAAAGCTCAACACAAGTAAAGTGCAGTGAATTGGAGTGTAATAAGCGACTAAAATACGGTATTATAGCCTACTATCAGAACCTCAAGCATGCAACTAGTTGAGGTATTTTATAGTTCAAGGCTCGGCATATGGTTGAGAAGGTGTGTCTAGCGTATTTGGCTTACGTTTGGGATTCTAGTGCGAAAGTTACTTCGGTGGGTTCAATGCCCGTGGTGAGGGAGTTCCCAGAGGTGTTCCCTATTAATTTGGTTTCGGGTACTTAGCCTATTTCTATTCGACCGTATCATATAGCTCCAATCGAGTAGATGGAACTGAAAGAGAAGTTGCAAGATTTGCTTGATAAAGGGGTTCATTAGACCGAGTGTTTCACCTTGGGGTGTGCCGATGTTGTTTGTTAAGAAGAAATACATATCGATAAGGATGTTCATTGATTATCGATGGTTGAACAAGATTACCATTAAGAACAATCATACGTTGACTAGGATTGATGATCAATTTGACCAGCTTCAGGGTGCCAAGGTGTGTTCCAAGATTGATTTGAGATCTGGCTACCATTAAGTCAAGATTAGGATATCGGATGTCCTTAAGACAGCTTTTAGGGATTATTATATTTATTATGAGTTCTTGGTAATGTCACTAGGTTTGACTAATGCTCCAACAACCTTCATGGATTCGATGAATCGAGTGTTAAAGCCTTATTTGGATTCCATTGTAATTGTCTTCATTGATGATATTCTGGTTTACTCCTGTAGTAGGGAGGAGCATGAGCAACACCTATGGATTATACTTTTGACTTTGAAGAGTCGTCAGTTATATGCAAAGTTTTCTAAGTGTAGTGTTGATGTTGCCCACAAGTTCGGGGTCTTATACTATGTATTGTGATGCATCGCGTATTGGACTTGGCATGGTATTAATGCAGGATGGTAGAGTGATTGCCTACGCATATCATCAATTGAAGGTCTATGAGAAGAACTACCCCGTGTATGATCTGGAGTTAGCAGTCATTGTGTACGCGCTCAAGATTTGTTGGCATTACCTGTATGATGTGCCACGTGAGGTATACACTGATCATTGAAGTCTTCAACATCTATTCAAGACATCATCCGAGGTTGGTGTTATTGAAAGACTAATACATCACCATAATGTATCATCCGAGGAAGGCCAACATTGTGGACGATCTTGAGCAGGAAGGCAGAGAGCATGGGTAGCTTGGCAATTATATCGGCAGTGGAGAGACCATTGGCCATGGATATTTAGGCTTTGGCAAATAGGTTTGTATGGTTGGACAGTTCGGAGCCTAGTAGGGTTCTAGCGTGTGTTCTAGCACAATCATCTTTATTGGAGCACATCAAGGCTCGCTAGTATGACGATCCTCACTTGTTGGTTATGAAAGAAATGGTGTAGCGGTGTGGTGCTAAGAATGTTGTGATTGGGGATGATGGTGTTATGCGACTTTGGAATCGGATTTGTGTTCCAAATATTGATGGCTTGAGAGAGTTTATCCATGAAGAGGTTCATAGCTCATGGTCTTCTATCCACCCAGGCATCACAAAGACGTATCTTGACTTGAAGCAGCATTATTGGTTGCAGAAGATGAAAAAAGACATTTTTGGATATGTCTCTCGATGTTTGAATTATCAACAAGTGAAGTATGAACATCAGAAAGCTAGTGGCTAGACTTAGAAGTTGGTGATACCGGAGTCGAAGTGGGAGGGCTTCGCAGTGGACTTTATGATAAGCTTACCATGGACATTCAGGAAGTATGATGTTGTTTGGCTCAACGTAGACTAGTTGACCAAGTCCGCACATTTCATTCCGGTGATGACTTCCTACTCTTCAGAGTGGTGGGATCAAATTTACATAAGGGAGATTATTCGCCTGCATGGTGTTCCCATTTCTATCTTATAAGACCGTGGCATGTAGTTCACTTCATACTTTTGGAGAGCTGTGCAACGTGAGTTGGGCGCACAGGTCGAGTTAAGTATTGAGTTTCACACTCGACGGACGGGCAGTCCAAGAAGACCATTTAGATTTTGGAGGATATGTTGAGGGCAATGCACTATTGATTTCGGGGGTCAGTGGATTAGTTGCTACCTCTAGTATAGTTTGCCTACAACAACACTTATCACTCGAGTATTCAGAGGGCTCCGTATGAGGCCTTATATGGGAGGCAATGTTGTTCTCTGGTTGGTTGGTTTGAGCCCGGTGGGGCTATTATTTTAGTAGAGATTTAGTTCGTGATGCCTTGGAGAAGGTGAAATTGATTCAGGAGCGGCTTCGTATAGCATAGTCTAGGCCAAAGAGTTATGCTGATTGGAAGGTTTGTGATGTGGCTTACATGGAGGGTGAGGAGGTTCTTCTTCGAGTTTCACCTAGGAAGGGCGTGATGCAATTTGGGAAGAAGAGTGAGTTGAGCCTGAGGTTTATTGGCCCATATGAGATCTTGGAGAGAGTTTGTGAGGTTTCTTATAGGCTTTCATTGCCTCCTAGCCTAGCAGGGGTACATCCAGTATTTCATGTTTTCATACGTCGGAAGTACCATGAAGATAGGTCACATATTTTGGACTTCAGCACGGTATAGCTTGATGAGAATTTGACTCATGAGGAAGAGCTGATGGCTATTCTAGATCGACAGGTTCAAATGTTGAGATCTAAGTATATTCCTTCTGTGAAAGTGCATTGGAGAAGTCGGCCAAATGAGGAGGCTACTTGGGAGTCCGAGTCCAATAGGAGTAGAAGATATCCGCAATTGTTTGCCCGTTCAGGCACATTTCTATGTCCGTTCGAGGATGAACGTTTCTTTTTGAGGTGGAGCTTGTAACAACTCGATAGTTCATTTTAAGTATTGGCTCACTGTTATATAATTTGAGCCCTTTCATAGCGTTAGTTGATGATTTATGACTTGCATGCGTGGTCTGTGTAAATCTTCTAAAAGTCTAAATGTAAGTTTTTAAAGAAAACTTGATTTTTGAACTTGAAAATGGCTAATGTTAACCACTGCCAACATTATTGGTAAACGATCCCAGATTGGTGTTTTGATGATTGCAGTAGGTTTATATGATATTTTTGAATGCATGTTTGGTGGGGGTCCCACGTGACCCGAGGCCGCTTTGACGCTTGATGTTGTAAGTTGAAATTTTGAAGTTGAACTATGAAGTTCTTTGAGTTCTGGTGTTTTATTTTAAATTTTAGATGTTACTTTAATGATTGAGCTTACGAGCGAATTCGTATGATGTTATTACATTTGCACAAATGTTCAGATTGGAGCCCTAGGGTCTTGGGTGAGTTTCGTATGAGTTTCATACTATTTTGCCAATGTTGGAAATTTGTTGGTGTTGTAGACCTCGCATTTGCAAAGGTCTATTCATAAATGCAAGCCTCGCATTTTTGAGTGCTAGCTTATATTTGCGATGTTGGGCAGGGGCAGGTAAGCTTTGCATTCGTGAAGCACATGTCGCTTTTGCGAGGAGGTGGAATTCTCCATTACGAGACTTGTGTAGCAATTGCGACACTGAAGAGTAGAGGTACAACTTCGCATTTGCGAAGCTTGGTTCGCTTTTGTGAGGGGCTTGCCCTACGCAAATGCGAAGGTTCCATCGGATTTGCGACCTCTGAGGGGCTTAGACACTGTTCATTTGCGAACATCGCAATTGCAAAAATAGTTCACAATTGCGATATCTACATCTGAGTAAAAGGTTGGGATTTTGAGACTTAGCTCATTTTAAGGCATTCTTGAGACCTAGACTCCATATTGAGGCGATTTTGGAGAGAAAATTCTTCCCAACTTCATAGGTTAGTAATTTTAACTTTTTATTGTTCAATTTCCATTACTTTGTTTTATCGATTTTCTCTATTTAGTCTGGAATTTCATAGAATAGAAAAAAGGGTTTTTTTGGGGTAGAAATTTAGGATTTTGTTGATTGAGATTTAGACCTCAAATTGAAGTCAGATCTCGCAACAAATCACATATTTGGACTCGAAGGTGAATGGGTAATCACGATTTGGTCTTAATTTCGGATTTTGACCGTGTAGGCCTGGGTTGACGTTTCCAAAAATATTGAAGATCGAACCTTTTTGATACTCGAATAGTTTCTAAAGCTTGTTTTGACTTAGTTGAGTAATAATTGAGTAGATTCGGGTGGTTTGGAGTCTTGTTCCAAAGGGAAGGCCGTATTGGATTGTTGATATTGTTCCGAAAAGAGGTAAGTGTAGTGGTTAACTTTGATTTGAGGGGATTAGGATATAATTGAGTCTATTTTCTATGTGATCTATGTGTTGGGGGTGCCATATATGGAAGATGACTAGTGTATACACATTGGCTGTGGGTTTAAGAATGCGCGTAAGGTTAATCTTTGATTTCTCTTATACATGTTATTATTCATGTCGAGCTTATTGAGATATTGTGTGTTAAGACTATTTAATTATTGATTTGGTTATTTGTGCAAAGGTATTGGTAAATTCTCATATGGCGAGTTATGTTCGAATTTTATCCTTAATGTTGATTATGCTTCCCAATTTTCTCGATATTGTATTATATGTGATGGTTGGTGAGGAAGAGTGAAATGCACCAAGGGTGTTTTCGTGCTTGTGAGGGAGAGTGATTGTGCACGACGAGTGTTTCTGTGCTTTTTACATATATCAATATCACTGCACAAAGGGTGTTACCGTGTTTGAGAAGAGGTGAGGATATGCACGAAGAGTGTGTCCTGCTAGTTATTATATTATATTGCAAGGACGAGATTAAAAGTACAAAGAGTAATATCGTGTTGTTTGTTGGTATTGGTGTTCTTTATTTTGCTATACGTACTGAGGATTTGGCCTTGTTACTTTCTAATCATCTTTGAAAGGTTTGTTTGTTGTTGAATTATGAGTGGTGGTTTACTTGATAGCACCTTATTTATTCTCTCATTTTATATCTCTTTACTTATGTACTTGTTAACTCTCTCACATGTTGTTAACCTATCTTTTTACTTGATATTATAATTATCATCTCGTTATTTATCGTTACTTAACTATACAGGTTTATATGTAGGTATCTTTTCTTAGCTTCGTGACAACCTCATCAGGGTTCGGCTAGACACTTAGGGAGTATATTGGGTCGGTTTTCCTCATACTACACTTCTGCACTACTTGTGCAAATTTGGACATTCGCACCAATTGTGTCCCGAGAGGTGCTTAGCGGATACCAGATATACATTTTAGGTAGAGCTACATACTGTTCGCAGGCCTTGGAGTCATCTTTACATTTCTTGAGTATTGTTTCTTATTTCCAGACCGTATTGTATTTCTTTTAGGACAATGTATTTAGCTAACTCTAGTAGATCATGTACTCGTGACTCCACGTCTTGGGACGGTTGATCATTAGTGTTGATATTTAGACTTATTATGTATGCTTCTGAGTTAGTGTTACTATATATGGTCATTTTTCTATCAACTATTAGCTTCATTTCTCTCGAATTTATCACATTGTGTTTGCTTGCCAAGCAAGCGGTGTTAGATGCCATCACATCCCCATGGGTTGGGATTTTGGGTCGTGAAAGTTTTGAAGAGTTCATGATGGTTTTGACCAGGCTCGAGGTTGATATCTTCTACATGTATAGAAGGATTTTTTTTACATGTTGTGATGTTCTCCCAGATTCAGTTAAGTAGAAGGTTTCTAGTTAATAGGTGTTTATCCTACTCGTGGTTCGGAGCTGATAAGGAGATTCTCGTCTTTTTATATTGTAGCATGGTAGATATGGAGATCCGCGTGAGGCATCAGGATTGAATGTACAAGGTTGTGGTTTAGTTTTGAAAGGAACATCATGAGTTCTAGACAGCATATGGGATGTTAGATGTTTAAAAGTATGCCAGGACTATCTTGTATCGCCGGAGGAGGTGTGCATTGCAGAAGATGCAATATATATTGATTTGCAGATGCTTGACTCTAAGATTAGGTAAGCCTAACATACATGAATAAATAGCGGAAATAACAGTAGAACTTCAAATTAAGCCATCTAGCTAACATAATCGAACTCAACAGTACTGCTGACAAAAAGATCCCAAAATCTGGTGAGACTGAGTCATAAGCTCTACATAAGTGTACTGAAAAATACCTAATTCATCACTGTCTAAATAAAGAGTATGCAATAGAAAAACAAGGACAAATGGTGACTTTGAGACCTGCGAACGCCGGTAGTTATACCTTGAAGTCTCCGATCTGGAAGTTCTACTCACTGGTGCCTAGCCTAGTATGAGGTACGTGCATCTACACAAAAGGATGTGCAAAAACGTAGTATGAGTACACCACAATGATACCCAGTAGGTATCAAGCCT
Organism: Nicotiana tomentosiformis; assembly: GCF_000390325.3. Lineage (NCBI taxonomy): Eukaryota > Viridiplantae > Streptophyta > Magnoliopsida > Solanales > Solanaceae > Nicotiana > Nicotiana tomentosiformis. Next base: position 35,878,060 of record NC_090816.1, read on the forward strand.
ACCTCGTTTAGTAGTGACGAGGTCAGGTCAAGACACCTACTAGGATAATAAAAGAACCTGAACTTGTATAGTATAGTATAATAATGGAAATGAGGAAATGATACAATGAAGAAATACAACAAGATAAGCTACAACTGAATTTAAGGAAATAAAGACATAAAGGGAGGAACACGTAATAACAATGCCAAGAAAATGATGCAAACAAACACAAGTGATTTAAATGAAAGATAACAACAAGAATCACCACTGAGGTACCGCCTCGTATCTCATTTCACAGTCACAATCACAATCGTTTCTTATATCACCGTGGGAGCCTTACATTTCGTTTTGAAAAATTATTTTTTCCGAAATAGCTACCCGCGTTTTAGCCCACCTTATCATATTGCGTGGCTTCAAGTAGTTCCCCTACTAGCAACACGCGTGTCAAGCCTACCTTATCTCACCAAATGCATATCAACCCCTAGCCTTATAACACCACATGCGTATCAATATAACAAGATAATTATAACTCGCACTGCAAGTGCCCATATACCACAACTTGCCAACACAATTCACAATACTAATGTTTCCACAACAAATAGCCCATGGCTCAACAACAATGTTGCTAAATATAACACCCCAAAAAATTTCGAAGTACTTAAGTGGTAAGGCCGGTAAAGTTTGCAAAGAAAATAATATTTCGAAGTACTCGGACTTTTTGGCGGAAAAGTGCATTTCTGCGGTCCATTATGCGACCGCAGAATCACTGTGCGGACCGCATAATGGCCGCAGAGTGAGGCAGTTAATTGGTCCAATTGGAAGCAATTATGTGGTCGACTATGCGACCATATAACTTTTATATGGTGCATTATGCGACCGCATAACGGTTATGCGATCGCATACCTTGTTCCGGAGCTCCATTTTTGGATTTTTAAAACCCGACCCTGTTTCGTTAAATACACTCTTTGGGTCATTTTTGAGCTATTATCTGACATCTTAGAGTGAGAGAGGGTTCCCTAGAGTGAGAAGGTGTTCTCTAATATTTGTCCTTCAATTCTTGCCCTCGTTTTGGAAGATTAAGAAGGGAAGACTCACTAGGTCTTCATCCTAGAGATTGAAGTTGCTAAGAATTCTGGAACATTTAGAGTGTAAGGAAGCTCAAGTGAGGTATGTTGGCTAAACTCGTCTTTAAGAATTGGAATTCCCAATATCCTTGTAAGTTCCGAGATGTTGATTATAAATGGAGTATTCAGATAAGTTTTGTGGTGAAGATATATGTTCAATTTGTGTTTCAAATGCTCTTATCATATTGCATTATAAATTGAGGATGTGTCCCAAATTATGGATTATGTATCCATATGTTATAATTTCTAGTCTTGATTTATGTGAAAGTTATTATGCCAAGTTGTGTAGAGATTGTGATTGTGATACACCTCCACCCGCATACATTGGGGTGAGGCGGCATGACCGCTTTGTGTGTGGATTATGGTATAGAGATTGTGATTATGATACATCTCCACCCGCATATATACACCTCCACCTGCATATATATATATATATATATTAGGGTGAGGCGGCATGACCGCTTTGTGTAGGGATTATGATATTGTGGGACTGCACCTCCACCCACTTACATTGGGGTGAGGCGGTACGACCGCTTTGTGTATGGTTTTGGTATTGTTATGGCACCACCACCTGCATACATTGGGGTGAGTCGGCATAGCCGCTTTGTGTTGGTATTGGTATCGTTGATACATTTCCACCCGCATACATTGGGGTGAAGTGGCATAGCTGCTGTGTGTAGGTTCTTGGTATTGTGGTTATACATCCACCAGCATACATTGAGGTGAGGTGGCAGGGCCGCTTGATTTGAGTTGTGGTATTGTACGTACACCTCCACCTGCATACATCGGGTGAGGCGGCGGGGCCGCTTTGTGTGAAGATGGTTATAGAGGATCTCATCTTAAATCCTATAAATGTTGTTGATAGCTTTTAATAAGCTTGCTATGGTTGAGACGGTTATCTATTTTAATCTATTTCCGCACTGGTTCATCATAATTATCTTGTATTTCTAAATTCTTAAATTGGTGTTTAGTTTTCATACTAGTACTATTCGACGGTACTAACGTCCCTTTTGCCGGGGGCGCTGGATCTTTAAATGGATGCAGGTGGTTCCACAGCAGGAGACATTGATCAGTGATAGCAGTACACCTTCTTTCCAGCTGACTTGGTGAGCCCCACTTTATCCCGGGGTCATATATCTTTTGTTCTTAATGTATTATGGTTGAGGTATAGCCGGGGACTTGTTGCCGGCATTATCATTGTACTTTTCTTTATCTATAGAGGCTCCGTAGACATAGTGTGGGTTGTGTATTAGTACTTGGAAAGACAAACTATGCTATGTTGTTGTTGTATTACTTGTCCATTTGAAACTTTAAAAATAGTGAAACTTATGGTAAGAAATTGGTAATTGCAGACACGACCATATTATTGTTTAATTAAGGAAAACATATATTCTCTTTATTCAAGAATGAGTTTGGGTAGAAGAAATCTAACATGCTTGCTCGGTTGGGTTCACTCGGTTGAGCGCCGGTCGCACTCCACGATTTTGGGGCGTGACACTAAGAGTCTCAACAATAGCAAACTGAAAGTGAATAACTCAACAAGAATGGTATTTCAACAATTAACAACTTTGCCTTAATGTGATCACGACTTTTAGAACTTCAACACCAATAACTCAACAAGATGCTATTACACGAAAACAACAACTTCAAGTAAACAATTCAACAATTAAAGGAGTAACAGACAATAGGGAAGACAATAATCTCAACTAAGCATATAAAAGCAAATAACAAGTAAAAGGTGGAACAAGTGTTAACAATATAAAAAAAAGCATGTGATGGCAGATTAATACACGCAAGGGTAGACTAACAATGGGAAATATAGCATGTTATGAAAATTCAATTAAAGGCATGGAAGGAAGATAAATAGCTTAAACCGGTCAATTACCACATATAGTCCGTGTACCCACTCGTCACCTTGCGTATACGACTTTCACGTACCACAATTAACACAAAACAACTCCAATCCTAAGGGGTATTTCCCCCACACAAAGTTAGACACGATATTTACCTCAAACAAGCTAACTCAATCCAATTCCACGAATATCAAACTCCGAACGGCTCGAATCTAGCCAAAATAACTTTATACCATAAATACAAACCATAGGAAACTATTCTGGATAATAAAGTTGCAATCGTTAAAGAAAATTTAAAAGTCAACTCTAAAAGTCAACCTCAGGCGCACATCTCAAGACCCGACCAAACATATAAAATGTGAACCCCCATTCAATAAGGAGTCTAACCATACTAAAATTATTCAATTCCAATCTCAAATCAACTTTCAAATCCTCAAATTATAACTTAGGAAGTTTTCACAAATTTGCCCAATTTTTTCAATTCAAAACACTAACTAAATGATAAAAATAATGATGGATTCATGTATAATATTCAAATCCGAGGACATGTGGAAAATCCATGATGCGAAAAATCCATCGCAGGTGCAGCTTACACTTAAGCCCAGCATTTTGTACTTCTGCAAACAAAAACGTGCATGTACGCTACCGAACCTGCGGACTCGCCCGCTTCTGCCACCCCAGGCCAATCTACCCCTCTCCGCATCTGCGACCATTCCTTCACACATGCGGGATCACAGATGCGGAAATCCTCTCACATCTATGATCACTACCAAGCCCCCTGAACCTCGCTTCTGTGATCCCTCCAACTGCAACTGTGTGTCTGCACCTGCGGCCAAGCCTACCGTAGGTGCGATGACACCAGAACTTCAGCAGTTCTTCAGCAATCACTTAAGTCCAAATGAGCCCGATTTCAATATGAATCACACCCGGGGCCCTCGGGACCCCACCCGAACATACCATCAAGTTCCAAAACACATAAAGAACCAAATATTACATCAAACAACATTGAATATACTAATCGCATCCCATTTCAAGCCTATGGAATGAATGATCGTTCAAATTCTAAAACCAATCTTGAAACTTACCAATCAACTCCGATTGACTTCATATTTTGCACACAAGTCATAAATAATACAACGGGCCTATTCCAACCCCCGAAACCAAAATCTAAACCCGATATCAATAAAGTCAAACTCTCGGTCAAACTTCTCAATCTTTGAAACCTTCAACTTTCCAACCTTCGCCAATTCAAGCCAAAATTACATACGAACCTCTGAATTAATATCCGGACATACACCTAAGTCCAAAATCACCATAGGAAACTATTAGAACCATCAAAACTCCATTCCAGCGTTGTCTACACAAAAGTCAAACTCCGGTAAACTCTTTTAACTTAAGCTTTCAACTTTGGGACTAAGTGTCCCAATTTACTATGAAACTCACCCAAAACAAAACCAACCACCCTAGAAAGTCACATAGCCACAATATAACATAGAGGAGGCAATAAATAGGGGAACGAGGCTAAAATACTCAAAATGGTCGGCTGGGTCGTTACATCCTCCCCCTCTTAAAAGAAACATTTGTCCTCGAACGACTATAGGGACATACCTGAAGTGGTGAAATGATCAGGATAATGGCTATGCATATCATGATCGGTATCCCATTATGCCTCCTCGACTGGTTGAACCCTCCATTGAACCTTCACCGAAGCAATGTTCTTTGACCTCAACTTTCGGACCTTACTGTCTAAGATGGCTACCGGCTCCTTAACATAAGACAAATCCTTGTTCAATTGGACTGAGCTAAAATGTAGAACATGGGACGGATCACTGTGATACTTCCGGAGCATGAAAACATGGAACACTGGATGAACTGCAGATAAACTAGGTGGCAATTCAAGCTTGTAGGAGACCTCTCCCACTCTTTAAAGGATCTCAAATGGGCTGATATAACTAGGACTCAACTTGACCTTCTTCTCGAACCTCATCACACCCTTCATGGGTGAAACCCAGAGCAAAACTCGCTCTCCAACCATAAATGCTACATCACAAACTTTTCGATCAGGGTAATGCTTCTGCCTAGACTGTGCTATACGAAGTCGATTCTGGATGAACTTGAAGTTCTCCAAGGCATCCCGAACAAAATCTGCGCCCAACAATCTACCTTTCCCCGGCTCAAACCACCCAATTGGAGAACTATATCGCCTCCCATATAGGGCCTCATAAGGATCCATCAGAATACTCGATTGGTAGTTGTTGTTGTACGAAAACTCCGCAAGCGGAAAGAACTGATCTCAAGAACCCTCGAGATCTATGACACAAGCACGAAGCATATCCTCTAATATTTGAATGGTGCGCCCGAACTGTCTGTCTGTCTAGTGGTGGAATGTCATAATCAAATTAACCCGTCTACCTAACTCACGCCGTGTAGCCCTCCAGAAGTGTGATGTAAATTACGTGCCCCGATCAGAGATAATGGACATCGGCACGTCATGAAGTCGAACAATCTCGCGGATATAGATCTGAGCAGGCTGCGCTGAAGAATAGGTAGTCACCACTAGAATGAAATAAGCTGACTTGGTCAACCTATCCACAATCACCCATACAACATCAAATTTCCTCTGAGTCCATGGGAACCCAACAAGAAAGTCCATGGTAACACGCTCTTATTTCCAATTTGGAATCTCAAGTTTCTAAAGCAAGCCACCTGGCCTCTGATGCTCATACTTCACTTGCTGATAATTTAGTCACCGAGCTATATACTCCACATTGTCTTTCTTCATTCTCCTCAACCAATAATGCTGCCTCAAATCTTGAAACATCTTAGCGGCCCCCCAGATGAATGGAGTATCGCAAACTATGGGCCTCTTGAAGAACCAACTCACGTAACCCATCCACATTGGGCACACATAACCGGCCATGCATCCCCAACATACCGTCATCTCCAATAGAAACTTCCTTGGCATTGACGTGCTGTATCGTATCCTTAAGAAAACAAAATGGGGGTCGTCATACTGACACTCTCTTATGTGCTCATATAAAGAAGACCGGGAAACCACACAAGCAAGGACTCACCTAGGCTCCGAAACATCCAATCTAACAAATTGATTTGTCAAGGCCTGAATATCAATGGCTAGTGGCCTCTCTGCTACCGGTGGGTATGCCAAACTACCCACACTCTTCGCCTGCCGACTCAAGGCATCAGCCATCACATTGGCCTTCCCGGAATGATATAGAATAGTGATATTATAGTCTTTAAGAAACTCTAACCACCTCCACTACTGCGAATTAAGATCCTTCTATTTGAAAAGATGACAGAATCTCAAGTGGTCGGTATAGACCTCACAAGGGACACTGTACAAATAGTGTTGCCAAATCTTCAAGGCATGAACAATAGCTTCCAACTCCAAGTCATGGATATGATAATTCTTCTCATGAATCTTCAGCTACCGATATATGTAGGCAATCACCCTACCATCCTGCATCAACACCGCACCAAGTACAATACGTGACACCTCATAGTACAGAGTGTAAGACCCTAAACCCGTAGGTGACACTAACACTGGGGTTGTAGTCAAGGTAATCTTGAGCTCTTGAAAGATCTCCTCACACTCCTTGGACCATCTGAATGGAGCACCCTTCTGGGCCAATATAATCATAGGTGTAGTAATAGATGAGAAACCCTCTATGAAATGGCAATAATATAAGGTCAAACCAAGGAAAATCCGCATCTTAGTATATAAAGTTTGTCTAAGCCAACTCTACACTGCTTCAATCTTCTTCAGATCTACCTTGATCCCCTCACTCGATACCACATGCCCCAAAAATGCCACCGAATCAAGCCAGAAGTCACACATTGAGAATTTTGCATAAAACTTCTTTTCTCTCAAGGTCTAGAGCACAATCCTCAAATCCTGCTCATGATCCTCTCAGCTGTGGGAATACACAAAGATGTCGTCAATAAACATAATGACGAATGAATCAATATAGGGCTAGAATACACAATTTAGAAGGTGCATAAATGTTGTTGGAGAATTGGTTAGCCCAAATGACATCACATGGAACTCATAGTGACCATACCGAGTCCTAAAGGTAGTCTTCGAAATATCTAGATCCCGAGTCTTCAGCTGATGATAACCTGACCGGAAATCAATCTTTGAGAACTAGAAGGTCTGTGATGTGGCCTATATAGGGGGCGAAAGGGTACTTTTGAAAGTTATGCCTGTGAAAGGAATGATGGGATTTGAAAAGAGAGTTAAGTTGAGTCCGAGTATTATTGGTCCATTTGAGGTGTTAGAGAGGGTTGGGGAGGTTGCTTAAAGGCTTAAATTGCCTCCCTGCCTAGTGGGGGTACATCCGATATTTTTTGTTTCTATGCTTTAGAACTATCATGAAGACAAGTCACATGTTTTGGACTTCAACATGGTGCAGTTAGATGAGGATTTGACTTATGATGAAGAGTCAATAGGTATAGTAGATCGGCAGGTTTGAAAGTTGAGATCTAAGGAAATTCCTTACATGAAAGTGCTTTGGAAGGGGCGGCCGATTGAGGAGGCTACGTGAGAGTCTGAGTACAATATGAGGAGAGGATATCCGCATCTTTTTACTAGTTCAGGTACAATTCTATATCCATTCGAGAATAAATGTTTTTTTAAAGGTGGAAATGTAACGACCGATAGGTCATTCTGAGTTCTAGATTTCCGTTTCATGCTTTAAGTATTTGAATAACCTAATTTGAAGAATTATAACTTGCGTGCATGGTCCATGTTGATTTTTGGAAAGTTTAAATGTGATATTTGCAAGAAAATTTGATTTTTTAAACTTTAAATTGTTGCAGTTGACCACGGTCAACATTATTGGTAAATAACCTCGGATCGGTATTATGAGGATTTCATAGGTTCATATTATGATTTTTGACTTGTGCAGTAACATTCTGTAAATCAAAATTAGTTATGGATGCATTAAATCAGTATTAATGTGAAGTCCTATCGGGATGAGTATGGGTGGAAACCGTTGTTTTGGAATCAAGACCGATATTGAGGTGCATAAAATTTGATAGAATCGACTAAGTTTATAGGAGGTACGTCTTATAGCCTTAGACAGTGCAAGGCCATGAAAACTCACGGCCATAGTCATTGCAAGGCCATAAAAACTCACAGCCATAGACAATGTAAGGCACTGTCCAGGGTATCAACCTCAATGCCCTAGACAGTGCAAGGCACTATAGTTTTGGCGCTTTGCACAGTAATTTTGGCGCCTCTGACGATGCCCCGCGCCAACGAGGTTTACCCGAACTACTTTTATTTTCCTCCTCAATTTTGGAACGTGTTCACTTGTTTAAAAGCCCTACCTCATTCCCCTACATCCCAAATGTGAAAACCTACCCTAAAAAGGGAAGCTCTCAAGAACCTAACTTACCCAAGGTCCCTCCATCATCCAAGGTAAGTTCTAATGATGATTCTAAGTTAATTTCAATTCTCCAACACCTTATTAATATGGGTAAATCCTTTCACTCATTAGATATTCGGTCGAGACACCATTGTTGAGAAAGGAAACTCTAGAACTCGAATTCAAGAGGAGTGAACTTCGAAAAGGTAATGCTTCTACTCACAAATCATTTATAACTATGACATGATGAGCTTTTATGAGGATAGTAAACGGATTTGATAAAGAAAACCATAAGAACTATGCTAGGGTTTTGGATTATTGAATTATTATTGTTGTAAAAATTTGGGTGATGAGAAATGGTGTTAGTTACATCTATTTGGGATTGTAGAATCACCTAGAAGTAGTAGAATGAGAACTTGGTGAAGAAAACACCAATTACTAAGGGCTATGAGGCTTAACATCCATAAGGTGTTTGATAAAATTCTTAAGTTACTAAAACAGGAGAACTAGTGCTAATATTGGGTCCTCTTGATATATATATTGACATATATTATCGTTGAAAGTGGCGACGAACATCGTGATACACTTAAAAAAGGCCGGAGCTAAGGTATTTGAGGCTAACTTTCTTTTGCATTTGGGAATGTTTATGATTCTCCCTACGTTCCATTCTTCATGACTATTACGAGTTTCCTCAGAACATAATTATGCCTTAGTCCCATGAATAGTTGTAGAACTTCTATTCTCTAGATGGCATAGTTTCATAATCGTTCAATATCCTATGAGTTTCAGTTATGAAAAATCAATTTACTATGAATACATGTCTCAGTCTAGTTCTATTCAACATTCCAATATCATGTAACTCAGTATGGTTCAGTATTTTAGTATCATATATTGCAGTATGATTCTCAGTTCCTAATTCTGAATTTCTGAATGTTGAACGCATGTATTTGGGCCTTAGGCCACAGTTTATGCTTTATGCATTTTTGGGCATGTGGCCGCATTTAGGTATACGTATATTTTGGACCGAGGTCGCAGTTTGTGCGCACGCGCGTGAACACACACACACACACACACACACACACACACACACACACACACACACACACATATATATATATATATATATATATATATATATATATATATATATATATTCAGATAAACAGTTGGTTTATCATTCATAATAGGGAGTATTCATAACCTTACTTCCTATGTTTAGTTCAGTTATTAGTTTCAGTTTCTGTATTTACATTTCCTTCTATGAGTTCTTTTACATACCAGCGCAATTCAATTGTACTGACGTCCCTTTTTTCCCGGGGCCTGCATCACGCGATGTAGGTAACGCTTTACAGGTTGACGATTTTTCTTGGTAGGACATCTTGTATCAGCTATTGGTGAGCCCCAATCTTTTGAGGCTTTATCCTTTTTTTCAATCTTCAGTCTTTATAGTATTTCAGTTAGTAAGGTATGTTGGGGTCCTTATCCCGATAAACAATTAGCATTTCAGTATTCTTAGAGGCTTCGTAGACTATAGTTCAGTCAATCAGATGTTAGCAGACATTTATGTGTTAGCCTTGTCGGCTACTCATTTACCCTTGCAGGCTTTTCAGTATTTTCTGCATCTATGATATGTCAGTCAGACTCTTTAATAGATCATCATGTTGTATATTTATATCTAGATTACAGTTATACCACATGTTGATCCAACCATATAATTGGTTCGCTCGGTCACATGCAGTCAGGCACCGAGTGTCGTGTTATGCCTAGGCCATGGTTCGGGGCGTGATAAAGCTTGGTATCAGAGCCTAGGTTGAAGAGTCCTAGGGAGTCTATGAAGCCGTGTCTAGTGGGGTCACTTTTATGTGTGTGTGCGTGCCACACATGTAAACAGTTGACCACCAAGACATTTAGGATTGTTTCATTTCTTTCATACTCTAGATTGTGCAGTTAGAGCTATGTTTTTCGGAATCCTTCTAACTCGTACGAATTACATATTTCAGAAAATGCCTGCAAAAATAAAGTAGACCACGAGGGCCTCAGCTACTAGCCAGGGCACTACGACTAATGGTGCTCAGGAGGAGGTCACTCCGGCCCAAGGAGTTGCAACGGGCTCAATGCCTAATGCTTCAGACATGGATTTCAGGGGAGCTATCCAGTTGCTCACCCAAATTGTTGCTACTCATGCTCAATGGCAGAAGACAAGTGTTGTTGATGTGACGGGTAGTTCTAGGTCCAGGGAATTCCTCAACATGAAACCTCCAATCTTCACAGGGTCCAAAAAGGCTGAGGATCTGTAAAAGATATTTAGACTGATTCATGCTACAGACACTGGGGTAGCACAACTTGATGCGTACCAGCTGAAGGATGTTTCTAACACTTGGTATGAAATTTGGGAAGAGTTTTGAGGGGAGGATGCAGCTCCTACAACTTGGAAGGATTTTGCAGATGTATTTCTTGAGCATTTTTCACCCATTGAGGTCTTGGAAGCTAAGGCTTTAGAGTTTGTGACACTCAAACAGAATGATATGAGTATGAATGAGTATTACCTCAAGTTCGTCTATCTTGCCAAGTATGCTCCGAAAATGGTACATGATATGAGGGCCAGAGTTAGGAGGTTTGTTATGGGGCTTTCAGATGACTTGTTTGCTGACGCTAATATAGTTGTTCAGAACAATGACATGACTATTACTAAAATGGTAGCCTTTGTTCAAGGGAACTAAGACAGGTTGAAGGAAGAAGAGCGGCTACAGAGAGAGAGGGATATGGATTACAGTAAGAGAGCTAAGTCTGTAGGAAATTTCAGCCATGGAGAATCGCAAGGATGCAGTAATCGTCAGTTCTTCAGGAAACCAAAATTAGGATCTGCTCCATCTTCAGCAGGTGCACCAGTTCAGGGGTCCAAGTTTAACAAGAAAAATCAGAATTTCATAGCAACAGACTCGCAGTCACAGGCTAATGTGGGCTATAGAGTCCCTGGTTACCCTATTTTCAACACATGTTGTAAGAGGCACCTAGGGTTGTGTCGGTCAGGAACTAATGGTTGCTTTGGGTAAGGTCAGCACGGCCACTTCTTGAGGGATTGTCCATCAACAAAGCAGAACAATGGAGGCAATGTAACTTAGTCCACTAATTCAGCAGCCCCTCAAAACTCTCAGGCCTAACAAGGGCGTGGTGCAGGAAAGTCTGGTTATATGGGTGGTGGTCGAAATTGCTTGTATGCACTGGCATGCCATCAGGATACAGAGGCTCGTGGAGATGTTTTCATAGGTATGCTAACATACTTCAACTTTGATGTTTACATTTTTATGGATGCAGGATCCACCCTATCTTATGTAATTCCATATATTGCTAAGAAATTTGGGATAGAACCAGAAAAGTTGTGTGAACCCTTTGAAGTGTCCACTCCAACTAGAGAATCAGTTATAACTAGACGTATCTATAGGGGGTGTCCAGTCAAAGTGTATCATCGCCTTACTGTATAAGACTTAGTAGATCTAGAGATGGTAGACTTCGATGTAATCATGGGCATAGATTGGTTAGAGTCTTGTTACGCCACAGTGGGTTGTAGAACCAAAATAGTAAGTTTCGAATTTCCCGGTGAATAAGTTTTAGAATTGAAGGGTGATGCAGTAGCACCTAAGGGTAGATTTATTTCCTACCTTAAAGCCATAAAGAATATTTCCAAAGGGTATATTTATCACCTGGTTAGAGTTAGGGATGGAGATGCTCAGATTCCCACTCTCCAGTCAGTACCAATTATAAATGAGTTACCAGAAGTGTTCCCTGAAGACCTTCCCGGAGTCCCTCCTGATAGAGAGATTGACTTTGGAATTGATTTACTCCCCAATACTAAGCCGATATCTTTTCCACCTTATAGGATGGATCATGTAGAGTTGAAAGAGCTAAAAGTCTAATTGAAAGATCTTCTAGAAAAGGGATTTATAAGGCCAAGTGTCTCACCTTGGGGCGCTCCGGTCTTATTTGTCCGAATGAAGGATGGGTCTTTGCGCATGTGCATTGACTATTATCAGTTGAATAAAGTCACCATCAAGAACAAGTACCCTCTTCCTAGAATAGATAATTTATTTGATCAACTTTAGGGTGCCCAGTGTTATTCCAAGAGTGACCTCAGATCAGGGACCAACAGTTGAATGTTAAGGAAGGTGATGTGGCTAAAACAACTTTTAGGACTCATTATGGGCATTTCAATTTTTTGTAATGTCGTTTGGTTTAACGAATGTACCAACGGCTTTCATAGACCTTATGAATAGGGTCTTCATGCCTTATCCTTATGAATAGGGTCTTCATGCCTTATCGATGACATGCAGGATTATTGTTTAGGAATAGGGTCTTCATGCCTTATCTTTATGAATTGTGTTTTTCTAGATAGATCATGCTGAACATCTCGGAATTATGTTGCAGACACTGCATGATTACAAGCTATATGCAAAATTTTCTAAGTGTGAATTTTGGTTGAAATCAATAGCATTTTTGGGCCATGTCATCTCAGGCAAAGGCATGAAGGAGGACATTCAGAAAATAGAAGCAGTGAAGAATTGGCCTAGACCCACCTCAGTATCTAATATACGAAGTTTCTTGGGTATAGCAGGCTATTACAGGGCGTTTCATAGAGGGATTTCCTCTATCTCGTCCCCTTTGACTAGATTGACTCAGAAGAAGATCAAGTTTCTGTTGTCGGACGCTTGCAAGAAACGTTTTGAGGAGTTAAAGAAAAGGTTGACTTCAGCGCCAGTTTTGAATCTACCGGAAGGAACCGAAGGGTTCGTTGTTTATTGTGATGCTTCAGGGGTTCGTCTTGGGTGTGTGTTAATGTAGCATGGTAAAGTCATAGACTACACATCAAGACAACTCAAGGCTCACGAGAAGAATTATCTGACCCATAATCTCGAGTTAGCTACTGTGATATTTGGGCTAAAGATCTGGCAACATTATTTGTATGTAGTGCATGTTGATATTTTCACAGATCACAAGATTCTGTAGTGCATCTTCAAGCATAGAGAATTAAATCTTTTTCAGAGAAGGTGGCTCGAATTGCTCAAGGATTATGATATTGATATCCTCTATCATCCCGGAAAAGCAAATGTTGTAGCTGATACTCTTAGTCGATGTTCTACGGGAAGCTTAGCTCATGTTGAAGCAGACAAGAGAACTATGACGAAGGAAGTCCACCAATTAGCAATTCTAGTAGTTCGACTTTTGGACTCCGAAGATGGTGGCGTTGTTCTTCAGAACAGGGTTGAATCCTCCTTAGTAGCCGAAGTGAAGAAAAATAAGTTCAATGATCCCTACTTATTGTAGCTGAAGGAGGAGATTCACAAACACAAGACTACGGCTTTTGAACAATGGAGAGATGATGGTACTTTGAGATAAAGAGGAAGACTATGCATTCTATACATAGATGGGCTTAGAGAGCGTATTATATCAGAAGCCGACAATTTCAGGTATTCTATTCACCCAGATTCCACAAAGATGAATCGTGATCTTAAAAATATCTATTGGTGGAATGACATGAAACAGAACGTAGCAGATTTTGTGGCTAAGTGTCCAAATTGTCAACAGGTGAAAACCGAACACCAGAAGCCTGGTGGTTTGGCTTAGAGTAAAGAAATTCCCATTTGGAAATGGGAGATGATAAACACAGACTTCATAACAGGCTTACCTCGCTCGTTTTGAAAGCATGCTTCGATTTGGGTGATTGTAGACCGACGTACCAAGTTAGTTCACTTCTTACCAGTGAAGACTACAGATTCAGCAGAGGATTATGCAAAGTTATATATCCAGGAAATTGTCCGATTTCATGGGACTCCTTTGTCCATCATCTCAGATCGTGGTTCTTAGTTCACAACGAACTTTTGGAAATCCTTTTGGAAAGGATTGGGCACAAAGGTGAACCTCAGCACAGCTTTTCATCCTCAAACAAATGGCCTGGCAGAGCCCACCATTCAGACTCTTGAAGATATGTTGAGGGCGTGTGTTCTCGATTTTAAAGGTAATTGGGATGTTCATCTACACCTCATTGAGTTTGCTTATAATAACAGCTACCACTCTAGTATAAAGATGGCACCATACGAAGCTCTGTATTGGCGAAGGTGTAGATCACCAATTGATTGGTTTGAAGTTGGCGAAGTGGAGTTGTTAGGACCCGATTTGGTCTAATAGGCTGTGGAGAAAGTCAAGTTAATTCAAGAGCGTTTGAAGATAGCTAAAAGTCGCCAAAAGTCCTATTCGGACTTGCGGCGTACAGACTTAGAGTTCCAAGTTGACGATTTTGTGTTTCAGAAAATTTCGCCTATGAAAGGCATTATGAGATATGGGAAGAAGGGGAAGCTTAGTCCCCGCTATATTGGGCCATATAGAATCTTGCGAAGGATCGGGCAGGTGGCTTATGAGTTAGAATTTCCACAAGAATTAGCTATTGTACACCCAGTGTTTCATGTGTCTATATTGAAGACATTCATGGGAGACCCTTCTCTTGTGGTTCCTACAAAGATTATAGGGGTTAAAGATAGCCTAACTTACGAAGCAATTCCAGTGGCTATCCTTGATCGTCAATTCTGCAATCTCATAACTAAGGAAATAGCCTCAGTGAAAGTGTATTGGATGAATCAAAAGGTTGAAAAGGCTACGTGGGAATCCTAAGAGGACATGAAGTCCAGATATCCCCATCTCTTTGAAGAGCAAGCAGAAAATGTAGAAGGTACCTAACCTTCTCATTCAGACCTTATTTTCCAATCTCCTTATCTTTCAATATCCAGTCAGTTTAGTAGTCATTCAGTTTAGCACCTATTCAGTTCAGTATGCACGTGTTCATGACATTCCAGTGTTCACATGTTTTTGTCAGTCCTGTTTAACATCCAGAGTTAGTCATATTTACAATCAAGACAATTATTCGAGGACGAATGATCCCAGCGGGGAGATAATGTAACAATCCGTAAATCTGAATTAGTTGGGGGAGTATTAAATGAGTATTAATGTGAAGTCATATCGGGATGAGTATGGGTGGAAACCGTTGTTTTCGAATCAAGACCGATAGTGAGGTGCATAAAATTTGATAGAATCGACTAAGTTCATGGGAGGTACGTCTTATAGCCTTAGACAGTGCAGGGCCATAAAAACTCACGGCCATAGTCATTACAAGGCCATAAAAACTCATGGCCATAGACAGTGCAAGGCACTGTCCATGGCATCAACATCAGTGCCCCAGACAGTGCAAGGCACTGTAGTTTTGACGCCTCTGATGGCTCCTTGCACAGTAATTTTGGCACCCCTGACGATGCCTCGCACCGAGGAGGTTTACCCGAGCTACTTTTATTTTCCTCCTCAATTTTGGGACGTGTTCACTTATTTAAAAGCCCCACCTCGTTCCCCCATATACCAAACATGAAAACCTACTCTAGAAAGGGAAGCTCTCAAGAACTTAACTTCTCCAAGGTCCCTCCATCATCCAAGGTAAGTTCTAACGACGATTCTAAGTTAATTTCAATTCTCCAAGACCTTATTAACATGGGTAAATCCTTTCACTCATTAGATATTCGGTCGAGACACCATTGTTGAGAAAGGAAACTCTAGAACTCGAATTCAAGAGGAGTGAACTTTGAAAAGGTAATGCTTCTACTCATAAATCATTTATAACTATGAATTGATGAGCTTTTGGGAGAATAGTAAACAGGTTTGATAAAGAGAACCATAAGAACTATGCTAGGGTTTTGAATTGTTGAATTATTATTGTTGTAAAGATTGGGTGATGTGAAATGGTGTTAGTTACATCTATTTGGGATTGTAGAATCACGTAGAAGTAGTAGAATGAGAACTTGGTGAAAAAAAGACCAATTACTAAGGGCTTTGAGGCTTTACACCCATAAGGTATTTGATAAAATTCCTAAGTTACTAAAACAGGAGAATTAGTGCTAATATTGGTTCCTCTTTATATATATATTTACATAGATTTTCGTTGAAAGAGGCGACGAACATCGTGATACTCTTAAAAAGGGCCAGAGCTAAGGTATGTGAGGCTAACTCTCTTTTGCGTTTGGGAATATTTATGATTCTCCCTACGTCCCATTCTTTATGAATGTTACGAGTTTCCTCAGAACATAATTATGCCTTAGTCCCATGAATAGTTGTAGTACTTCTATTCTCTAGATGGCATAGTTTCATAATTGTTCAATATCCTATGAGTTTTAGTTATGAAAAATCAATTTAATATGAATACATGTATCAGTCTAGTTCTATTCAACATTCCAATATCATGTAACTCAGTATGGTTCAGTATTTTAGTATCATATGTTGCAGTATGATTCGTAGTTCCTAATTCTGAATTGCTGAATGTTGAACACCTGTATTTGGGCCTTAGGCCGCAGTTTATGCTTTATGCATTTTTGGGCCTGAGGCCGCAGTTAGTTATACGTATACTTGGTACCGAGGCCACAGTTTGTGCACATATATATATATATATATATATATATATATATATATACACATATATTCAGATAAACAGTTGGTTCATCATTCAGAAGAGGGAGTATTCATAACCTTACTTCCTATGTTTCGTTCAGTTATCGGTAATCAGTTTAAGTTTCAGTATTTTTAGCTCCTTCCTTTAGATGTTATGCTTACTAGTACAATTCAAATGTACTAACATCCCTTTTTGCCCGGGGCCTGCATCTCACGATGCAGGTAACGATTTACAGATTGACGATTCTGCTTGGGAGGATATCTTGTATTAGCTATTGGTGAGCCCTAGTCTTTCGGGGCATTATCCCTTTTTTCAATCTTCAGTCCTTATAGTATTTCAGTTAGTAAGGTATGTCGGGGGACCTTGTCCCGGTAAAAAATTAGCATTTCAGTATTCTTAAAGGCTTTGTAGACTATAGTTCAGTCAGTTAGATGTTTAGCAGACATTTATGTGTTAGCCTTGTCGGCTACTCATTTACACTTGTATACTTTTCAGTATTTTCCGCATCTATGATATGCCAGTCAGACTCTTTAGTAGATCATCATGTTGTATATTTATATCTAGCTTACAGTTATACCACATGTTGATCTAGCCATACAGTTGGTTCGCTCGGTCACACGCAGTCAGGCACCGAGTACCGTGTTACGCCCAGGACATGGTTCGGGGCATGACAATGCTTGGTATTATAGCCTAGGTTCAAGAGTCCTAAGGAGTCTATGAAATCGTGTCCAGTGGTGTCACTTTTATGTGTGTGTGCACGCCAACCATGTAAACAGTTGACCACCAAGACATTTAGGATTGTGTCATTTCTTTCAACTCTTGATCGTGCAGTTAGAGTTATGCTTTCCGGAATCCTTCTAACTCGTACGAATTACGTGGTTCAGAAAATGCCTGCAAAAATAAAGTACACCACGAGGACCTCAGCTACTAGCCAGGGCTCTACGGCTAATGCAGCTCATGAGGAGGTCACTCATGCCCAGAGAGTTGCAACAGGCTCATTGCCCAATGCTTCAACCATGGATGTCACGGGTGCTATCCAGTTGCTCACCCAAATTGTTGCTACTCAGGCTCAAAGGCAGGGGACAAATGTTGTTGATGTGACGGGTAGCTCCAGGTCCAAGGAATTCCTCAACATGAAACCTCCAATCTTCACAGGGTCCAAAAAGGATGAGGAACCGCAAAACTTCATTGATGATGTTCAGAATATATTTCGAGTGATGCATACTACAGACACTGAGGCAGCATAACTTGCTACATACCAGCTGAAGGATGTTGCTTACACTTGGTATGAAACATGAGAAGAGTCTTGAGGGGAGGATGCGGCTTCTGCAACTTGGAAGGAGATTGAAGGTGCATTTCTTGAGCATTTTCTACCCATTGAGGTCTTGGAAGCTAAGGCTTTTAAGTTTGAGTAACTCAAACAGAATGATATGAGTGTGAATGTGTATTACCTCAAGTTCGTCTCTCTAGCTAACTATGCTCTGAAAATGGTACATGATATGAGGGCCAGAGTTAGGCTGTTAGTTATGGGGCTTTCAGATGACTTGTTTGCTGAAGCTAATATAGCTGCTCAGAACAATGACATGACCATTACTAAAATGGTAGCCTTTGTTCAAGGGAATGAAGACAGGTTGAAGGAAGAAGAGTGGCTACAGAGAGAGAGGGATATTGGGCCATATAGAATCTTTCGAAGGATCGGGCAGGTGGCTTATGAGTTTGAATTGCCACAAGAATTAGCTATTGTACACCCAGTGTTTCTTGCGTCTATATTGAAGACATTCATGGGAGACCCTTCTCTTTTGGCTCCTACAAAGATTATAGGGGTTAAAGATAGCCTAACTTACGAAGCAATTCCAGTGGCTATCCTTGATCGTCAATTCTGCAATCTCATAACTAAGGAAATAGCCTCAGTGAAAGTGTATTGGATGAATCAAAAGGTTGAAAAGGCTACGTGGGAATCCTAAGAGGACATGAAGTCCAGATATCCCCATCTCTTTGAAAAGCAAGCGGAAAATGTAGAAGGTACCTAACCTTCTCATTCAGACCTTATTTTCCAATCTCCTTATCTTTCAATATCTAGTCAGTTTAGTAGTCATTCAGTTTAGCACCTATTCAGTACAGTATGCACGTGTTCATGACATTCCAGTGTTCACATGTTTTTGTCAGTCCTGTTTAACGTCCAGAGTTAGTCATATTTACAATCAAGACAATTATTCAAGGACGAATGATCCCAGCGGGGAGATAATGTAACAATCCGTAAATCTGAATTAGTTGGGGGAGTATTAAATGAGTATTAATGTGAAGTCATATCGGGATGAGTATGGGTGGAAACCGTTGTTTTCGAATCAAGACCGATAGTGAGGTGCATAAAATTTGATAGAATCGACTAAGTTCATGGGAGGTACGTCTTATAGCCTTAGACAGTGAAGGGCCATAAAAACTCACGGCCATAGTCATTACGAGGCCATAAAAACTCATGGCCATAGACAGTGCAAGGCACTGTCCATGGCATCAACATCAGTGCCCCAGACAGTGCAAGGCACTGTAGTTTTGACGCCTCTGATGGCTCCTTGCACAGTAATTTTGGCACCCCTGACGATGCCTCGCACCGAGGAGGTTTACCCGAGCTACTTTTATTTTCCTCCTCAATTTTGGGATGTGTTCACTTATTTAAAAGCCCCACCTCGTTCCCCCATATACCAAACATGAAAACCTACTCTAGAAAGGGAAGCTCTCAAGAACTTAACTTCTCCAAGGTCCCTCCATCATCCAAGGTAAGTTCTAACGATGATTCTAAGTTAATTTCAATTCTCCAAGACCTTATTAGCATGGGTAAATCCTTTCACTCATTAGATATTCAGTCGACACACCATTGTTGAGAAAGGAAACTCTAGAACTCGAATTCAAAAGGAGTGAACTTTGAAAAGGTAATGCTTCTACTCATAAATCATTTATAACTATGAATTGATGAGCTTTTGGGAGAATAGTAAACAGGTTTGATAAAGAGAACCATAAGAACTATGCTAGGGTTTTGAATTGTTGAATTATTATTGTTGTAAAGATTGGGTGATGTGAAATGGTGTTAGTTACATCTATTTGGGATTGTAGAATCACGTAGAAGTAGTAGAATGAGAACTTGGTGAAAAAAAGACCAATTACTAAGGGCTTTGAGGCTTTACACCCATAAGGTATTTGATAAAATTCCTAAGTTACTAAAACAGGAGAATTAGTGCTAATATTGGTTCCTCTTGATATATATATTTACATAGATTTTCGTTGAAAGAGGCAACGAACATCGTGATACTCTTAAAAAGGGCCAGAGCTAAGGTATGTGAGGCTAACTCTCATTTGCGTTTGGGAATATTTATGATTCTCCCTACGTCCCATTCTTTATGAATGTTACGAGTTTCCTCAGAACATAATTATGCCTTAGTCCCATGAATAGTTGTAGAACTTCTATTCTCTAGATGGCATAGTTTCATAATCGTTCAATATCCTATGAGTTTTAGTTATGAAAAATCAATTTAATATGAATACATGTCTCAGTCTAGTTCTATTCAGCATTCCAATATCATGTAACTCAGTATGGTTCAATATTTTAGTATCATATATTGCAGTATGATTCGCAGTTCCTAATTCTGAATTGCTGAATGTTGAACACCTGTATTTGGGCCTTAGGCCGCAGTTTATGCTTTATGCATTTTTGGGCCTGAGGCCGCAGTTAGTTATACGTATACTTGGTACTGAGGCCACAGTTTGTGCACACACACACAAACACACACACACACACACACACACACACACACACACACATATATATATATATATATATATATATATATATATATATTCAGATAAACAGTTGGTTCATCATTTAGAAGAGGGAGTATTCATAACCTTACTTCCTATGTTTCGTTCAGTTATTGGTAATCAGTTTAAGTTTCAGTATTTTTAGCTCCTTCCTTTAGTTGTTATGCTTACTAGTACAATTCAAATGTACTAACATCCCTTTTTGCCCGGGGCCTGCATCTCGCGATGCAGGTAACGATTTACAGATTGATGATTTTGCTTGGGAGGACATCTTGTATTAGCTATTGGTGAGCCCTAGTCTTTCGGGGCATTATCCCTTTTTTCAATCTTCAGTCCTTATAGTATTTCAGTTAGTAAGGTATGTCGGGGGACCTTGTCCCGGTAAAAAATTAGCATTTCAGTATTCTTAAAGGCTTCGTAGACTATAGTTTAGTCGGTTAGATGTTTAGCAGACATTTATGTGTTAGCCTTGTCGGCTACTCATTTACACTTGCATACTTTTCAGTATTTTCCGCATCTATGATATGCTAGTCAGACTCTTTAGTAGATCATCATGTTGTATATTTATATCTAGCTTACAGTTATACCACATGTTGAACTAGCCATACAGTTGGTTCGCTCGGTCACACGCAGTCAGGCACCGAGTACCGTGTTACGCCCAGGACATGGTTCGGGGCATGACAAAGCTAGGTATTATAGCCTAGGTTCAAGAGTCCTAAGGAGTCTATGAAACCGTGTCCAGTGGGGTCACTTTTATGTGTGTGTGCATGCCACACATGTAAACAGTTGACCACCAAGACATTTAGGATTGTTTCATTTCTTTCAACTCTTGATCGTGCAGTTAGAGTTATGCTTTCCGGAATCCTTCTAACTCGTACGAATTACGTGGTTCAGAAAATGCCTGCAAAAATAAAGTACACCACGAGGACCTCAGCTACTAGCCAGGGCTCTACGGCTAATGCAGCTCATGAGGAGGTCACTCATGCCCAGAGAGTTGCAACAGGCTCATTGCCCAATGCTTCAACCATGGATGTCACGGGTGCTATCCAGTTGCTCACCCAAATTGTTGCTACTCAGGCTCAAAGGTAGGGGACAAATGTTGTTGATGTGACGGGTAGTTCCAGGTCCAAGGAATTCCTCAACATGAAACCTCCAATCTTCATAGGGTCCAAAAAGGATGAGGAACCGCAAAACTTCATTGATGATGTTCAGAATATATTTCGAGTGATGCATGCTACAGACACTGAGGCAGCATAGCTTGCTACATACCAGCTGAAGGATGTTGCTTACACTTGGTATGAAACATGAGAAGAGTCTTGAGGGGAGGATGCGGCTTCTGCAACTTGGAAGGAGATTGATGGTGCATTTCTTGACCCTTTTACTACCCATTGAGGTCTTGGAAGCTAAGGCTTTTAAGTTTGAGTGACTCAAATAGAATGATATGAGTGTGAATGCGTATTACCTCAAGTTCGTCTCTCTGGCTAACTATGCTCTGAAAATGGTACATGATATGAGGGCCAGAGTTAGGCGGTTAGTTATGGGGCTTTCAGATGACTTGTTTGCTGATGCTAATATAGCTTCTCAGAATAATGACATGACCATTACCAAAATGGTAGCCTTTGTTCAAGGGAATGAAGACAGGTTGAAGGAAGAAGAGCGGCTACAGAGAGAGAGGGATATGGAATTCAGCAAGAGAGCTAAGTCTGCAGGAAACTTTAGCCATGGAGAATCGCAAGGAGGCAGTAATCGTCAGTTCTTCGGGAAACCAAAATTAGTATATGCTCCATCTTTAGTTAGTGCACCAGTTCACAGGTCCAAGTTTAACAAGAAAAACAAGAATTTCAGAGCAGCAGACTCACAGTCACAGGCTAGTGTGGCTTACAGAGTCCATGGTTACCCTATTTGCAACATGTGTGGCAAGAGGCAATCAGGGTTGTGTCGTTCGGGCACAAATGGTTGCTTTGGGTGCGTGCGGTCAGCAGGGCCACTTCTTGAGGGATTGTCCATCGGCAAAACAGAACAATGAAGGCAATGTAGCTCAGTCCACTAATTTTGCAGCCCCTCAGAACTCTAAGGCCCAACAAGGGCGTAGTGCAGGAAAGTCCTATTATACGAATGGTGGTTGGAACCGCTTGTATGCACTGGCAGGCCGTCAGGATACAGAGGCTCGTGGAGTTGTTGTCACAGGTATGCTAACAGTATTTACCTTTGATGTTTACGCTCTTATGGATCCGGGATCCACCCTATTTTATGTAACCCAATATATTGCTAAGAAATTTGGGATAGAACCAGAAAAGTTGTGTGAACCCTTTGAAGTGTCCACTCCAGTTGGAGAATCCGTTATAGCTAGACATATCTATAGGGGGTGTCCAGTCAATATGTATCATCGCCTTGCTGTAGAAGCCTTAGTAGAATTAGAGATGGTAGACTTCGATGTAATCATGGGCATAGATTGGTTAGAGTCTTGTTATGCCACAGTGGGTTGTACAACCAAAATAATAAGTTTCGAATTTCCCGGTGAACCAGTCTTAGAATTGAAGGGTGATGCAGTAGCACCTAGGAACAGGATTATTTCCAACCTTAAAGCCAGAAAGATGATTCCAAAGGGTATACCTATCACCTGGTTCGAGTTAGGGATGCAGATGCTCAGATTCCCACTCTCCAGTCAGTACCAATTGTAAGTGAATTCCCAGAAGTGTTTCCCGAAGATCTTCCTGGAGTCCCTCCTGATAGAGATATTGACTTAGGAATTGATCTACTCCCCGCCACTAAGCTAATATCTATTCCACCTTATAGGATGGCTCCAGCAGAGTTGAAAGAGCTAAAAGTCCAGTTGAAAGATCTTCTAGATAAGGGATTTATAAGGCCAAGTGTCTCACCTTGGGGCGCTACTGTCTTGTTTGTCCGAAAGAAAGATGGGTCTTTGCGCATATGCATTGACTATCGTTAGTTAAATAAAGTCACCATCAAGAACAAGTACCCTCTTCCTAGAATAGATGATTTATTCGATCAACTTCAGGGTGCCCATTGTTATTCCAAGATTGACCTTAGATTGGGGTACCATCAGTTGAAGGTAATGGAAGGTGATGTTCCTAAAATAGCTTTCCGGACTCATTATGGCCATTTCTAATTTTTGGTAATGTCATTTGGTTTAACGAATGCACCAGCGGCTTTCATGGACCTTATAAATAATGTCTTCAAGCCTCATCTTGATTTATTTGTTATTGTGTTTATCAATGACATCTTGATTTATTCCCATAGTGAGATGGACCATGCAGAACATCTCAAAATTGTGTTGTGGGCACTACAGGATCACAAGCTATATGCAAAATTTTCTAAGTTTGAATTTTGGTTGAAATCAGTAGCATTTTGGGGCCATGTCATCTCAGGCGAAGGCGTGAAGGTGGACATTCAGAAAATAGAGGCAGTGAAGAATTGACCTAGACCCACCTCAGTATCTGATATAAGAAGTTTCTTGGGTATGGCAGGCTATTACAGGCGTTTCGTAGAGGGATTTTCCTCTATCTCATCCCCTTTGAGTAGATTGACTCAGAAGAAGGTCAAGTTTCAATGGTCGGACGCTTGCGAGAAAAGTTTTGTGGAGTTAAAGAAAAGGTTGACTTCAGCGCCAATTTTGACACTATCGGAAGGAACCGAAGGGTTCGTTGTTTATTATGATGCTTTAGGGGTTGGTCTTGGATGTGTTAATGCAGCATGGTAAATTCATAACCTACGCATCGAAACCACTCAAGGCTCACGAGAAGAATTATCCGACCCATGATCTTGAGTTAGCTGCTATGATATTTACGGTAAAGATCTGGCGCCATTATTTGTATGGAGTACATGTTAATATTTTCATAGATCACAAGAGTCTGCAGTACATATTCAAGCAAAGAGAATTAAATCTTCGCCAGGAAGGTGACTCGAATTGCTCAAGGATTATGATGTTAATATCCTCTATCATCCCGGAAAAGCAAATGTTGCAGTCGATGCTCTTAGTTGGCATTCTATGGGGAGCTTAGCTCATGTTGAAGCAGACAAGAGCACTATGACGAAGGAAGTCTACCAATTAGCAAGTCTAGGAGTTCTACTTTTGGACTCCGAAGATGGTGGCATTGTTCTTCAGAACAGGGCTGAATCCTCCTTAGTAGCCGAAGTGAAGGAAAAGCAGTTCAATGTTTCCTACTTATTGCACCTGAAGAAGGGGATTCACAAACACAAGACTACGACTTTTGAACAAGGGGGAGACGATGGTACTTTGAGATACAGAGGCAGACTATGCGTTCCAGACATAGATGGGCTCAGAGAGTGGATTACGTCAGAAGCCCATAATTCCAGGTATTATATTCACCCAGATTCCACAAAGATGAATCATGATCTTAAAGAGATCTAATGGTGGAACGACATGAAATAGAACGTAGCAGATTTTGTGGCTAAGTGTTCAAATTGTCAACAGGTGAAAGCCTAACACCAGAAGCCTGGTGGTTTGGCTTAGAGTATAGAAATTCTAGTTTAGAAATGGGAGATGATAAACATGGACTTCATAACAGGCTTACCTCGCTCGTTTCAGAAGCATGATTCGATTTGGGTGATTGTATACCGACTTACCAATTCAGCTCACTTCTTGCCAGTGAAGACTACAGATTCAGCAGAGGATTATGCCAAGTTGTATATGTAGAAAATTATCTGATTTCATGGGACGCCTTTGTCCATCATCTCAGATCGTGGTGCTCAGTTCACAACAAACTTTTGGAAATCCTTTTAGAAAGGATTGGGTACAAGGGTGAACCTCAGCACAGCTTTTCATCCTCAGACAAATGGTCTGGCAGAGCTCACCATTTGGATTTTTGAAGATATGTTTAGGGCATGTGTTATCGATTTTAACGGTAATTTAGATGACCATCTACCCCTTATTGAGTTTGCTTATAATAACAGCTACCACTCTAGTATGAATATGGCACCGTACGAAGCTATGTATGGGCGAAGATGTAGATCACCAATTGGTTAGTTCGAAGTTGGCGAAGCAGAGTTGTTAGGACCTAATTTAATCTATCAAGCTATGGAGAAATTCAAGTTAATTCAAGAGCGTTTAAAGATAGTTGAGAGTCGCCAAAAGTCCTATTCGGATATGCGGCGTAGAGACTTAGAGTTCCAAGTGGATGATTGGGTGTTTCTGAAAGTTTCTCCTATGAAGGGCGTTATGAGATTTGGGAAGAAGGGGAAGCTTAGTCCCCACTATATTGGGCCTTATAGAATCTTGCGAAGGATTGTGCAGGTGGCTTATGAGTTAGAATTGCCACAAGAATTAGCTGTTGTACACCTAGTGTTTCATGTGTCTATATTGAAGAAATTCATGGGAGACCCTTCTCTTGTGGTTCCTACAAAGATTATAGGGGTTAAATATAGCCTAACTTACAAAGAAATTCTAGTGTCTATCCTTGATCGTCAAATCCGCAAGCTCATAACTAAGGAAATAGCCTCAATGAAAGTGTATTGGAGGAATCAAAAGGTTGAAATGGCTACGTGGGAAGCCGAAGAGGACATGAAGTCTAGATATTACCATCTCTTTGAAGAGCAAGCGGAAAATGTAGAAGGTAACTAACCTTCTCATTCAGACCTTATTTTACAATCTCCATGTATTTCGGTATTCAGTCAGTTTAGTAGTCATTCCGTCTAGTACCTATTCAATTCAGTATCTCAACAGTTCAGTAATCATGTATTCATTCAGTTTAGTATGAACGTGTTCATGACATTTTAGTGTTCACATGTTTCTGTCAGTTCTGTTTAACGTCCAGAGTTAGTCGTGGTTACAATCAGGACAATCATTTGAGGATGAATGATACCAAGGGAGAGATAATGTAATACTCCATAAATCTAAATTAGTCATGGATGCAACAAATGAGTATTAATGTAAAGTCCTATCGGGATGAGTATGGGTGGAAACCATTGTTTTGGAATCAAGATGGATAGTGAGGTATGTCTTATAGCCTTAGAAAGTGCAAGGCCATGAAAACTCATGGCCATAGACAGTGCAAGGCCATAAAAACTCACGGCCATAGACAGTGCAGGGCACTATCTAGGTCATCAACCTCAGCACCCCAGACAGTGCAAGTCACTGTCCAGGGCATCAACCTCAGCATCCGTGACAGCGCAAGGCACTGTAGTTTTGGCGCCTCATATAGAGCCTTGCACAATAATTTTGGCGCCCTTGATGATGCCTCGCGCCGATGAGGTTTATCCTAGCTACTTTTATTTTCCTCCTCAATTTTCACTTATTTAAAATCCCTACCGCATTCTCCCACACCCAAAACACAAAAACCTACTCTAGAAAGGGAAGCTCTCAAGAACCTAACTTTCCCAAGGTCCCTCCATCATCCAAGGTAAGTTCTAACAATGATTCTAAGTTAATTTCAATTCTCCAACACCTTATTAACATGGGTAAATCCTCCACTCATTAGATATTAGGTCGAGACACCATTGTTGAGAAAGAAAATCCTAGAACTCGAATTCAAGAGGAGTGAACTTCGAAAAGGTAATGCTTCTACTCACTAATCATTTATAACTTTGAATTGATGAGTTTTTAGGAGAATAGTAAATGGGTTTGATAAAGAGAACCATAAGAACTATGCTAGGGTTTTGGATTGTTGAATTTTGATTGTTGTAAATATTTGGGTGATGAGAAATGGTGTTAGTTACGTCTATTTGGGATTGTAGACTCACCTAGAAGTAGTAGAATGAGAACTTGGTGAAGAAAAGACCAATTACTACGGGCTATGAGGCTTTATACCCATAAGGTATTTGATAAAATTCTTAAGTTACTAAAACAGGAGAATTAGTGCTAATATTGTTTTCTCTTGATATATATATTGACGTAGATTATCGTTGAAAGAGGCGACGAACATCGTGATACTTATAAAAAGGGCCAGATCTAAGGTATGTGAGGCTAACTCTCTTTATGTTTGGGAATATTTATGATTCTTCCTACGTCCCATTCTTTATGACTGTTACGAGTTTCCTCAGAATGTAATTATGCCTTAGTCCCATGAATTTGTAGAACTTCTATTCTCTCGATGGTATAGTTTCATAATTGTTCAATATCCTATGAGTTTCAATTCTGACAAATAAATTTATTATGAATACATGTCTCAGTCTAGTTCGATTCAGCATTCCAGTATCATGTAACTCAGTATGGTTCAGTATTTCAGTATCATATAACTCAGTATGGCTCAATATTTTAGTATCATATATTGTAGTATGATTCTCAGTTCCTATTCTGAATTCCTGAATGTTGAACACCTGTATTTGGGCCTGAGACAGTAGTTTATGCTTTATGCATTTTTGGGCCTGAAGCCGCAGTTATGTATATGTATACTTGGGCCTAAGGCTGTATATATATATATATATATATATATATATATATATATATATATATATATATATATATATATATATATATATATATATTATTTATTCAGATAAACAGTTGGTTCATCATTCAGAGGAGGGAGTATTCATAACCTTACTTCCTATGTTTACTTCAGTTATCGGTTATCGGTTTCAGTTTTAGTATTTACAATTCCTTCTTTCAGTTGTTTTACATACCAGTGCACTTCAAATGTACTGACGTCCCTCTTTGCCTGGGGCCTACATTTCGTGATGCAGGTAACGATTTACAGGTTGACAATTCTTCTTGCTAGGACATCTCGTATCAGCTATTAGTGAGCCCCAGTCTTTCGGGGCATTATCCCTTTTTTCAGTCTTCAGTCTTTATAGTATTTCATTTAGTAAGGTATGCCGGGGACCTTGTCCCGATAAACAGTTAGCATTTCAGTATTCTTAGAGGCTTTGTAGACTATAGTTCAGGCAGTCAGATGTTAGCAGACGTTTATGTGTTAGCCTTGTCGGTTACTCATTTACACTTGCAGACTTTTTAGTATTTCTATCATCTATGATATGTCAGTCAGACTCTTTAGTAGATTATCATATTGTATATTTACATCTAGCTTATAATTATACCACTTGTTGATCCATCTATACAGTTGGTTCGCTCGGTCACATGCAGTCAGGCACCGAGTGTCGTGTTATGCCCTGGCCTTGGTTCGGGGCGTGACATGTACGCATGTTTGGCTGGGGTCCAGGTGACCCAAGGTAGTTTTGGTGCTTATTGTAGAAAGTTGGAAAAATGAGTTTATGAATACTGAAATCTTTGAGTTTTAATGCTTGATCTTAACTGTAGATATTATCTTGATTTTTTGAGCTTACGAGAGAGTTTGTATGAGGTTTATATACTTGTATCGATGTTTGTAGTTAAGCCTGAGGGGCTCGGGTTCGTTTCGAATTGATTATAGAATAATTCCATGTAATTTATTGCTTGTGGGCTGTTATTATCGTACCTGCAGTGATTAGGTTTGAGGTCTCCCATGCGTGGGTTGGCTAGCATCTGCATGGAGAGGGGGCATGGGCTGGGGGTCACTCCTATGGAACACAGGTGCATAAGTGTGAGTTCGCACTTGTGTGTGTTGTTTCATATCTGCACTGGGCCTGATGGGTGTGCATCGTTCTGCAGGATGCTTGGTCGTGGATGCGGCTTCGAATTTGCGGTGCTTGGGTCCGCACGTGCGGTATCTATAACGATGCACTCTTGCACCTACGGGTGGTCGGGGGCACACATGCCCTTGTCGTACCTGCGACATCTGAGGGCTGTAAGAATTAGGACTTCAAGATTTAGCTCATTTTTAAATTATTTTTGAGATCTAAACTTCATGTAGAGGCAACTTATGAAGATATTTTCATCCCAACTTCTAAGGTTAGTAATTTTGACTTAGTTTTGATTTACTTTCATGAATTCCCATATATATTCATTCCTAAATCTAGTGTTTCTAGTGTGGAAATTGAGATATTGGGAAAAACTTATGAGGGCTAATTTTGGGGATTTGGACCTTGATTTGAAGTCCAATCTTGATACAAATCATATATTTTGACTCGGGGGAGAATGGGTAAACAGGAATTGGTCTTAATTTTGACTTTCGACTATGTGGGTCCGGGTTGACTTTTTCAAATATGATAAAGATCGAACCTTTATGATACTATGGTTGTTTCAAAAGCTTGTTTTAACTTATTTGGGCATTATTTTACTAGATTCGAGTTGTTTTGAGGCTTGTGCTAAAGTCAAAGATGTGTTGGATTTTTGATTTGTTTCCAGAAAGAGGTAAGTATCGTGATTAACTTTGATTTGAAGGAATTAGAACATGTTTGGTTTATTTGCTACGTGCTCTATGCGCTAGGGACGTCGTACATACAAGGTGAAGAGTACATATGTATCGTCATGGTATTAAAGCATGCAGGTAAACTAGTTTAATATATGTCTTTACTTATATCATGTTTATATTTTTTGCATGCTTCTACTTGTCCTATACTTTACTTGTCGCATGTCTTTATTTGATACATGCTCTTACTTGTTATATGCCTTTACTTGATATACGCCTTTATTTAATGCATGGTTTTACTTGTCACATGTTCTTACTTGTTACATATTTTTACTAGATAAATTCCTTTATTAGAACATGCCTATACTTGTTTCATACCTTACTTCTTTCATGCTTTATTTAACTGTGCTATATTGGACTAGTGTGATTATTTGATCGTTTGCGTGTTAATAACCTTGTTTGGATTTGTAATGAGTTACATGAGTAAGATTAGCTCTTGGATTTGGGATTTACATTACTCTTTGTTCGTACTCATCGTTCACTTAGTAAATTATGCTTATCTATTCTCCTCGATTGTTTATTATGAACATTGCCCTGTGGGTTGTGTTGTTGGATGTTTCTATGTGCATTGGTATATTAGATCAGGTTAACACTGCAAAAATATTATAATAAGGAATGGGTTACTCACCACGACAGTAGGATGTTCATGGGATCGAGTTTCCACCATAATAATATTTTTGTGTGTTGGGTCGGATTGTGCGCCACAACATGTGTGTCATGAAATATTGGTGTTGTTTGTGATATAGCCTTCTTTGTGGCCTTCGGGTATGTTGATTATAGATACTTCCCCGTTGGTTTGAGCTTCTAAAAAGGGTTTTGATTATGTTGTTCGAGAAACGTGGTTATTACTTCTATCATTTGATACTTTTATTGATTTTCTCCTTTTACTCCTGCTATTAATATTGTTATCTCTATTACTATAGTTGCTTATTAATTGTGCGGGTTTATGTGGTAAGTGTCTTGTCATAGCCTCGTCACTACCTCATCGAGATTAGGCTCGATACTTATAGAATATAATGGGTCGGTTTTACTCATACTACACTTCTTGTGCAGATCTGAATATTGGTACAAGTGGAGTCCCAAGAGGTGCTTAGTCGTTACTAGATAGATGACTCGAGACAGAGCTGTATACTCGTCTGTAGGCCCTAGAGTCTTCTTCCCCATTTTCCCCATTACTGTTTATTATGCTCGACGGTATTGTACTTATTGCAGACATTTTATGTTGTATTCCTAGTAGCTCATGTGCTCTGTAACACCAAATCTTGGGAGATTGTATAGACAATGTTTGGTTTTAGACTTATCATATAATTCTGAGTTTTACTATATTCTATATTATTATGATGTTATCTGTTAGTCTCATTTCCTTATTTATTGTTAAGTGTTGGTTTGCTTAGCAAGCAACGTTAGGCGCCATCACGATCCCGTCGGTTGGGATTTTGGGTCAAGAAGAAGAAGAAACCTTATGTAGTAGCAAAGAAATGAGCGTCGCAGCAACTCACTAATGTAAAATACCATAAACTACATTAAAGCTTATCACAAACACCATATAAACCCGTAGTGACATCTATTTTGATAGCAATCAAATATTAAGATGGAGAAGGAGGGGGAGAAGGAAAATCAGAGAAAAAGCAACTTGTCTGAAGTTATATGTACCTCGAATATAAGTTAAACTTTTTTTTAAAAGTAGGAACAGTTTAAACACGGGCAATCAATATCTGGTCGCACCATGAAATTTTCACGTCTTCCATTTTGAGGCACAGGTAGGTAGGGGTGGGCATAAAACTCGAAAAACCGGACCGGACCAAATTAATTCGGTACTTCGGTTTTGGTTCTTCCGTACTTCAATATGAATTTTTTGAAAGTTCAGTACTTCGGTACGGTCCTCGGTATTAAGATATACCGGAGTGTTTTACTAAATGCTACTCACAATTAGTCGGCGGCAACAACGTATACAATCATTAGTTGTATTTTCGCTAGGTTTAGGTGTTTAGCAGGCAACGCTCGTGCAAGTATCATCTTTCTCTTACAAGATTCATACTTTCTATAATCTTCTTTTTCTTATTTGCAAATTTCATTGCTAATTGCTTATCCTTTGATTGTTCTGATTCTAAAGTAGGTTAGAACTTAGATCTATTGTAGGCTATTCGAACTATTAGAAATATTATGGGCTTTAAATTATAAATATTTTGATGTTGCTCGTTAGTTGCACAACACTTGCTAGAGCTAGCTACTATGTCTCTACTCTACCGGGTTTTCTGAGTTGATTATCAGATCATGTTGAAAAAAGAAAAAAATTATTAGAGCATGCATGGTTTTGAAAATATTTCAAGATTTAATGTGGGATCACAAAGTAAAACTGAAAGTTTTACGCAATGAATACCTCTGGTTCACTCTTTAATGTCTAGTCGTTGCTGCATTTCTTATTTTTTTATTCATATGAAAATTTATCACGCAAATTGATATATCAAAATCATACCGATACCGTACCGAAACCGCACCGAACCAAAATAAGAAATAGCGAACCATATCGAACTACTTTGATATGGTGTTTTGTATATACAATTGATAAGCCGAATACCAAAATACAGAACCGTAATTTTAAAAATACCGAACCGAAATACCAAACGTCCACCCCTACACGTAGGAGTTGGGCTAAACTGGCCAATTTAAACCTCATCAAGCTAGTGAGTCGGCCCAGGCCAACCTATCCTGCCAAATTTCAAGTGTGGGGGTTAGGTCGGGCTTGGCCAGCCCAGCCCATATTGACAAGCCCTACTCGGTTGCCTAAGTTCTCTTTGCATCAATGTATTAGACCTTTGAATTCTCACTCTAAAGTTAGGAAACCGAACAACTTGTAGTAGCATTTTAAGCCATCAAATTGCGGGTTGAGAACCAACTGGATTGCACTATTTTGGTCCCTATCAAACAAAACTTTGACGTGTCAGTTTGGATTCACCCTTTATTAATTATGTTACTAGTTCAACCCATCATATTTTAGGAATATACTTCAGCTAATTATATTTTTATACCTCTGCCCTTGACAAATATGAAGGATTATCTATATAAATCCATATTAAACTTCCTATAATCCAAGGAGTACTAAGCATGACGAAGATTAGCGTAGATGGGCATTCAAAGTAATACAAAACTACGAGTTGCTTGTAAACGAAAACTTGGTTAGAAGTATTTCACATTTCATGTATTAGTCTTTTATAACTTATCTCTTTGATTTCAATCCATTCATTAAATTTCTTAGATGCTCATTAATCGGTACTACATTGGATGTGAATAAGACTTTTGATCAGTTTATATTGACTAATTGCGTCCATTATATATGTTTTTTCCAGTAAATACCTTTTTCCTAGATATTTCAAGCATTCTGCAGAAGATCTGAGCTCATTTATTTTTTTCTTCTTAAATTCACTGAATAGAAAGTGAAGTAAGACAACACACCATCTAAGAATTCTGCTCTTTGACGCAACTAATAAGAACGTTTATGTTTTGAATCTCATTTTTGTTTGACCAAAAAGTGTAAATATTTGATTAAACTAATTAATTTTATATAAAATGGGGTTAAACCTAGTTAATAATAATATCCCCAGATTTATAACAAAACAACTCAAATAAAACCGGATAGTGTTGGTGAAGGATTAAATGTTATGTACATTCAATGCATACAAGATAATTAATGATGGAAGAATATCAAGTATTAAATGAGAATAAATGACATTAACGTAAATAAGGAGAATGATTCACCACATATTGAATGAGGTGGATGATTCCTCCTTCTCACATTGATGAGTGATAGACAAACGTAATAATATTGGAACTATTCTCGGATCTGATGTAAAGGTGTGGAATAACAGATAATCGAATCTTCTCGGAAAGGTATTATTTGTATCTTTTCAAGAGAGAGAGTCTTCTTATCAAAAAGTATTCTTATCAGAGAATCTTACATGCCCTTTCCCCCTATCTCTTTTTCTATTTATATGGGACATATCCTAGTCAACCCTAAAAGTACAAACACCAAGAATATTCAATGGAATATTCTCTTGAATATCCTATTACAAAAACTAGCCGTTAGTATTGCCCTTGATACTCGACCTCGGCCGTTATTAACTGCTCGGTTATGAGCCTTGTTATCTACTAGTCTACCTCGACCATATCGCTTTCCTTGATATCGCTCCATGCTAAATCTCACCGAGGTAGATTTTGACCTATACAATTAGTACCTCCGTTTATTGATGTCGACCCTGTGCGACCTCAATGAGCGGACTCTGTTAGGTTTGAGAAGTTTTATGCGAGTAGGTCGAGTAGTAGCGCTTTGGACGAGATGAAAATTGGCCTTCTGTGAGCCGCAACCTAGGGTCACATTATTTCAGAATGACGTCATGTCATCATACGTCATTATTACGCATTTTCCCGATACCCTGTATCGTTTCTCGCGCCTCTTCTGTTTCGATTCTTGAGTTGGGTAACGACGGTTTACTTCCTCGATATTAATGCCCTAACTCTTATAAATAGTGATACTCAATCCTTTGGTTCACTCTTTGCATTCTAAAAATCGGATTTTCATATCTTCTTCTTCCTTCCTCATTCAGAATCTTTGTTTTCTTGATCTTACTTCATATTCCTGCCTTCACTGATGTTGGTGGCCCCTACTACTCTTGACTCTTCTGCGTTTACACCTCCTCTATTCATAAACCAAAATGGTTAACGTATCTTCCAGTTCTGGGGGGGAGGGGGGTACCTTACCCTGTTCCCTTGGCAGTGCGCATGCCTCCCCATGATGATGGGGCTGTCATTGTTGCAGAAGATGAAAGCATTCCTACGGTGAAGGAAATAATTCCTCATAACGAGAAGGTTAGAACTGACTTCTCAAAGCTGCCCGAGGATGACCCTGAGGCCGTGGAGTCTGAGATGGACGCGGCTGCCCTTGCTAATTTCAGGGCTAAGTTCAAAATTCCAGTCCACATCGAATTGGTCCCGGCTAGACGCGATGTGGTGAAGACTTCTCAAATGTTTAGAACTGACTTCTCAAAGATGCACGAGGATGTCCCTGAGGCCGTGGAGTCTGAGATCGACGCGACTGCCCTTGCTAATTTCAGGGCGAAGTTCAAAATTCCAGTCCACATCGATTTGGTCTCGGCCGAACGCGATGTGGTGCAGAATCATCGCCCTGGATATTGTGCGTTATATGCATATCCCTTTTATGTGGGCTACCCTTTTCCCTTTCTCCCATTGGCGGAGGAATTCTGCCGTTACTACGGCATTTGCTCGGCTCAGCTTTCTCCTTATATCTACAAGCTCATCCTCTTCGCCACTTGATGCACCTCTTCGCGCCCAGTTTCTATAGGGGGCGATGTTGCACCTTCGTCACCGTGGAGCCAAGAGCTTGGTACTAAAGATGGACGATAAAGCAAATTGTCGATTCTGGTTTAGTTACTTCTACGTCAAGACTGAGGACGTTGTGGCAAACACAAATGGATTTCCTGAGGCGTGGAATTATGCCTGTAAGTATTTTTTCTAAGTGCTCATTTTGCTCGTTCTGGTCATAGCCTAACCGTTCTGTCTTTCCTCGTTCAGTCGAGACCGAGCCCCCTCCTTTGATTGTGGATATTCACGGTTGGGTTAGCCAGGTCTTGCCTCACACAGTGGGGATTCATGAGTGTCTCGCCTTTTTCAAGAAGTTCGGGCCCAATCTTTTAGCGACTAGTGAGTTTGTCCGTCTATACTCATATATATAGTGACTTTTTACATATGTCGTCCTGACCTTGTGGTCGCATGTTTGTTATGACTTTAAGTAAGAGTTGACGTTCTAATCTCTTTTGCAGGCCGAGAATCTTTGAGGAGGGAAAAAGCTCCTGCTCCCACATTCCGTAAGAGGAAGGCCGTTTCTGTTCCTGTTGTTGCGGTGAGACCTGCTCGGTCGTCGACTACTGCGGCGGGTGTTTCCACTTCCCCTCTGCGTCATCTAATTGACGAGGATGATGAGGAAGTATCGTCGTCGAACTATGATAATCTGCTTCCCCACAACAGGCGATCTATCGATATCGGTGAGAGAGGTGTCCGCATGGGGAATTCGGTGATGGAGGACTTTGTCGTTAGAGAAACGATGGCCATAGATCTCGGAGATGAGGTCAAGCTGTTGTCCATGATTCCACCGTCGTCGGGGGTCGAGGGATGTACGTTGCTCCCTGAGGACGAAATGGGTTTTGAAGGGTCGGCGGCGCGAGTCCCTGATGCCTTACAATGGGGTGAGCCATCGACCTCATATCCAGCCAAGGATCCTTCCTCTCATTGTTCATACAAAGGTCAAAAGTGTAGCCGAAGAGGATTATTAGACGGGCTCCGATATGGACGCCGAGGAGGTTAGGATGATGGGGGAAGGGCTCACCCGGCTTGAGGTGAGGTTGGAGGGGACCACGCGGACTATTGCGATCCCTCTGGACCGGGATCTATTAGTTGACACTATGGGTGTCAATAGTTCGGTTCGATCGGTTATTTTATAAAATTTGTACCATACTAATTTTTTGATTATTTTATTATGTATAACCAAAATTAGACTTTTCGAAACCACCCCAATCATGTCGGTTTCTCTTCGGTATCGGTACGGTTCGGTTAATTTTCGGTAATTTTTTTAAAATGTCATGTAAAAGTCACTAGTAGAAGTAGAATACAATAACATGCGTACTTTTATAGGACTTAGCAAAACTCTCTATATATTTTTACAGTTTAAAAGGTGATGAATTAAGAAAATATGAAAGATGGCTAGAATATAGATCCATCAACTATTCTACGATAACATAAAAGAAACTAAGCAAATACAACACCAATATAAATCACATGATTGGAAAGATATTAACCAAGTTGGGACTCAATAATAAAGTCTATAGAACATTAAATATTCAAAAAGATAAATCTAAATCATATAAAAGGAAACATAGTCAATACATTGAAGTTTACTACTCATAATCGCTACAATAATACCTTGTATCTTGCTAGTGAATATGCTGGAAATAATTTAGTTTCAATAGGAGTACCATAATAGGTTTGGAAATTAGGATTTTGAGTTTAATTACTTGTTGGCTCGTAACTGTTTCACAATTCCAAGGCCCAAGAAAAAATTTAATGCTTTATTATATTTAAACTTAATATATAAATATATTTTTCATATTGTAAATTTATTTGGTACGGTTCGGTATTTTTTCGATTTATTTTCATAAAATAACAAACCTACCCTAATTATCGGTACGGTTATAGATTTATATAAAACCCTACGGTTTTATCAAAAGAAACCTAAAAATCGGTTCAGTACGGTACGGCTCGGTCGGTTTAGTCGGTTTTTAAATATCCATTGATACCCCTAGTTGACACGGAGGACGTGGTCCCTTCTTCTTGGTCCACTCTGTTCTGATGTGGAGGGTAAGACCCTCAAGAAGCTGAAGGATTCCACTTTGTCGAAGAGCATAGTTGACCTTGCTCTTAGGGTAAGTTTGGTATTCCGTTTCCATATTCGTTTTTCAGGTTGAATCCGACTTTGTTCTTACTCGCTCTGGCTTTCTTTTCAGACCGTGATCTTGGAGATTGAAAGTTCCCGCTGAGAGGAGAGGCGTAAGGCCATCTTCCAAAAGATGGAGCTAAAATATCGCAAATATCGTGTTAAGCACCATGAGCTTTGCCAGCGAATTGGTGGCAGTAGCAACTTCCGGGCCCTCCGAAATGAGCTAAAGGAGAAGGATGACAAATTGCTGAAGGTCATCGGAAAATGTAGTAAGCTCGAAGGGGCGTTGAAGGACAAAGAAGAGGAGCTCGAGGTGAGCAGGGGGGTCGAGGCCCAATGCGCTGACCTTCAGGCCCAAGTGGTCTCATTGCGTGCCGAGCTGGAGGAGTGTCAACTTCGAGCGACCGTTTTGAGTGGTGAGGTCACCGAGAAGGTAGCGGGCTTGGAGAACGCGGAGTCGGCCCAGTTATCAGCTGCGTTTAAAGCGGCAACTTTAGAGGACACGATTCGTGTTATCCATTCGGAATGGGATTGCGCCATGGAGATGGCTAGGCTCAGAGAAGAGCGGCTTGATGAGGGGATAGGGGAGTTAGTAAAAGAGGTTGCGGACCTTAGTGATCGAGTTGTTGCCCTCGAGGCCGAAAAGGCACAGTTACTGGCTCAGCCATCCTCATTGTGCACTTCTGCTTTTCCTGATGTTCCTCAAGGTCTGTATGAGGAATGGATTCACGTCGAGGCCCAACTGGATATATTCAGGAATCTGATGGGGATAGAGCTATTTCGGAAGCCGACTTAGACAATGCACGTGCTAAGGCACGTGAAGCTCGGTTTGCTTATGGTTATGACCCCGCTACACCACAAGCTGGTGATGATGAGAAAGACGTGGAAGGGATTGAGCAGGATGCCTGGTACAAAGATGAGTATCCCGACGAAGATGACGGTGGTGGAGAGACGGGTGGAGATGGTGCTGCTGGGTTAGGTAACGCATAGTTGATTTTCTTTCTTTTCCTTGTAACGTTTGTACATACTTTTGTTGGCATCTTCTTTAGCCTTTGTAAGAAATATATTTGAAGTATGAAATGTCATTTTCGCTGTTTCGTATCTGATTCTTTTATTTATGTTCGGGCTTGCACGCTTCTTTCTTTTGTTTTGCCATCTGGTCGCTTCAATCATAAAAATGTGGTTTTGATCATGGCCGGGGATGAGTAGGTGTTAATTCGAACGACGTCGAATGTAACCTGTATTCCGTTGATTCAAGAGAGGTCGAATGTGAGTTAATTCGAGCGAGGTCAAATGTGAGTTAATTCGAACGAGGTCGAATGTTAGTTAATTCGAACGAGGTCGAATGTGAGTTAATTCGAACGAGGTCGAATGTTAGTTAATTCGAACGAGGTCGAATCTAACCTGTATTGAGTTGGTTCGAGCGAGGTCGAATGTGAGTTAATTTGAATGAGGTCGAATGTGAGTTAATTCGAACGAGGTCGAATGTTAGTTAATTCGAACGAGGTCGAATATGAGTTAATTCGAGCGAGGTCAAATGTGAGTTAATTCGAACGAGGTCGAATGTTAGTTAATTCGAATGAGGTCAAATGTAACATGTATTAAGTTGGTTCGATTGAGGTCAAATGTGAGATAATTCGAGCGAGGTCGAATGTGAGTTAATTTGAACGAGGTCGAATGTTAGTTAATTCGAACAAGGTCAAATGTGAGTTTATTCGAGCGAGGTCGAATGTTAGTTAATTCGAACGAGGTCGAATGTGAGTTAATTTGAACGAGGTCGAATATGAGTTAATTCGAATGAGAGTGAATGTGAGTTCATTCGAACGAGGACGAATGTTAGTTAGTTTGAACAAGGACGAATGTGAGTTAATTTGAATGAGGTCGAATGTGAGTTAATTCGAACGAAGTCGAATGTTAGTTAATTTGAATGAGGTCGAATGTGAGTTAATTTGAACGAGGTCGAATGTGAGTTAATTCGAATGAGGTCGAATGTTATTTACTTAATTGTGGCCGGGGGCTGAGTAGATATTGAGGCAATGTTGTTATGGCGAAAAGATAGGCGAACTTCATACATTTGTGTTTTGCTCATATACTTGGAGAAATTTACATGTTTTTCGGGCTGGCATTCCAGTCCCAGTCTATCTAGTCCCTTCATTGGGTGACCTGGAAACATGTTGAAGGTTGGGCGATGAATTGACCGTCTGGTGTCTCTTTCGATTCGTATTTCGACTTGAAGTGTCCTCCTTGTCGCCTCGTTAAAAATCTCTTTGAGAAAACCCAATTGGGACAAAACTCAAGTGAGAGAAAAATAGTACGACTTGAAGGACGTTTTTTTCTTAAAAGTTGAAGTACTTGAGCTGGGCGACGTTCCAGTTATTTGGTAGTAGTTTTCCTTCCATTGTTTCTAGTTGAAATGACCCTTTATTTGCTGCTACCGTGATTTTGCATGGGCCGTCCCAATTCATCCCTAGTCTGCCTTCCTGCGGGTCTTTACTTGCTTGTGTTTTGGCCTTAAGCACGTAGTCCCCGACTTTGAGTGATTTGATCTTGGCCTTTTTGTTATAATAGCGTTCTTCCTGTTGTGTTTGGGCGATCATCCTTATATAGGCCATATCTCTCCGTTCTTCGGCTTCGTCGAGCTGTTCCCTTCTACTTTCATCATTCCTCGGCCCGCCCCCATGAGAGTATCGCAAACTGGGCTCTCCGACTTCGACTTCCACTGCCCTTGATACTCGACCTCGACCGTTATTGACTGTTCAGTTATGAGCCTCATTATCTACTAGTCGACCTCGACCATATCGCTTTCCTTGATATCGCTCTATGCTAAATTTCACCGAGGCAGATTTTGACCTATACAATTTTGTGACATAGAACGTGGACTCATCCTTTTATCTATGTTTATTTTACGACTTATTGATCCTTGTTGTTATTTTATATACGTAACCAAATGCTAAAGGACAGAAACGTAGTAGATATTCTTATAACTAGGTTTGGAAATTTTCAAAATCTTTTGCTTCCTTAAAGAAATTTGCCCATTAATAAACCTATATGTTGACTTTAGTTTAGTGCTGTTAGGGATGCCACCACTCTTCCAGGTTTGTGTTAATTATTTTAGCACTTCCGTAAAGGAGACTCTACATGCTTTAATTTGCTCAAACATTCTTCCTCTTTATTGCTTCTCATTTTTTTCCTCAGTCTGTCAATATCCCGAACAACTATTTGAAGTTAACTTGCTGTGTGTGTGACACGAGAGAAATATGGATTATATAAACTTGCTTGTCAGCCTAGAAATCAGTCATTCTTTTTTACCCACCCTTTTCGGTTCACATACACCTATCTTTAAAGACTCAATGTCCCACCACCGTTCTTATTGGGTATGTGAAAGAAGTTTCACAGTGATAGCTGAAATGGCTAAAAAGTTATATAGGTGTAAGCATATTGTGAGACTTTTTGGGAAATACAGTGCGGGCTTCACCGAAAACAATTAATATCACGCCACTTAGTTTGAGGGAGAGACCAGTTGATCACAGTAGTGGGCCAAGTGAAACATAGTTCGAGGGAAAAATTAATGGATGTGTGAACAAAGTCCTACATTGATAGTTAAAAAGGGGGGATTTACACTCGTACCCTATATTTGTGCCACCTTTTAGCCTGTACCCTATTTTTAAAAATTATTGATTTGGTAGCCAGTTGATAAAAAATCTGTAATAATATAACAATTACACCCCTGATAGTATTAGCATTAGCATGCTACTTTGGAGATGACCTCATTCGCATTAGCATACTGTAAAACAAGCCTCGATAAACGTAGCAGCACGCTAACGTTTGGAGTTTGGAGATGACGTTGTTTTACAGTACCAGGGGTTATTCATTAGCATGCGAGATGGTGTAAAACTTCAGCCAATTACAGTAGCAGCTGAAGTTATTTTACATTGAAGCTAAAACTTCATGCTAATGCGTGCTGAAGTTATTTATCCTGCAGTCAACAGTTTTGTCATGAGTTTTATCCAAAACTTCAGTCTAAACATGTTGAAGTTATTTAGTTCATTTGCTAAAATTTCAGACTAAACATGCTGAAGTTATTTAGTTCATTTGCTAAAACTTCAGTTTAAACATGCTGAAGTTATTTTAGTTCATTTGCGAAAACCTCAGACTAAACATGCTTAAGTTTTTGTCTTGCAATATGTAATTTTCTAATGAGTTTTTGCTAATGCATGCTGAAATTATTTAGTTCATTTGCTAAAACTTCAGACTAAACATGCTTAAGTTATTTAGTTCATTTGCTAAAATTTCAGACTAAACATGCTTAAGTTATTTAGTTCATTTGCTAAAACTTCAGACTAAACCTGCTGAAATTACTTAGTTCATTTGCGAAAATTTCAGACAAATCATGCTTAAGTTTTTGTCTTGCAATACAGACTAAACATGCTTAAGTTATTAAGTTCATTTGCTAAAATTTCAGACTAAATATGTTGAAGTCATTTAGTTCATTTGCGAAAATTTCAAACTAAACATGCTTAAGTTTTTGTCTTACAATATGTAATTTTCTAATGAGTTTTTGCTAACGCATGTTGAAGTTATTTAGTCCATTTGTTAAAACTTAACATTAAATATGTTTAAGTTATTTAGTTCATTTGCTAAAACTTCAGGCATGTTTAAGTTATTTAGTTCATTTGCTAAAACTTCAGACTTATCATGCTTAAGTTATTTAGTTCACTTGCTAAAACTTCAGACTAAACATGCTTAAGTTATTTAGTTCATTTGCTAAAACTTCATGCCAAACATGTTGAAGTGTTGTCCTGCAGTCTACAATTTTGTCAATAGTCCTGAAGGGCAAAATTGTCTTTTTAAAACCCTTTTAATAAAAAAATGGATACGGATGCAAACGGAAAAACAAAACGGGTATAAGTTTGTCACGACTCAAATTTCACCTATAGGTCGTGATGGCGCCCAACACTACGGCTAGGCAAGCCAACTTATAAATTAAGCATACATTGATAAAATTTAAAACCAAGAAAGTATAAACCCAAACTCTACCAATGTGTGTGCCAAGACCTGGTGTCACAAGTGAGTGAGCATCTAGTAGATTATACAATACTCCAAATACTGTCTGAAATGAAATAGACAGAATGTATATATAAGAAGAGACACTGGTAGCTGCAGAACAGCTCAGAAAGGCAGCTCACCGCTATGCCTCGGGATGACGTGGGTATGTGATGATAGGTCCTCCACTAGTACATGTCTCAGATCCTGCACAAAAAGTGCAGCAAGTGTAGTATGAGTACGTAAACAACGTGTACCCAATAAGTATCAAGCCTAATCTCAAAGTGGTAGAGACGAGATGGCCGACTTTGACACTCATTATGGGTCAATAATAATTGAAATAAAATTAGGATATTCATATCAGCATGATTTATAGAATTTACAAATAATTTATTTAATCTGCGGAAATAATCAAATTCCTTCAAATGTAACAATTCTCAATATATTAATTAAATTCCTTCAACTCAAATAATTTTCAATTTATCAATTAAATCTCATTTACCTGAGTAACAATTAATTCCTTAACAAGCAAGAATAATAATTTATTAAATTTCAAGGATTTTTCAATTTATTAATTAGCTTCACAAGCTGAAATAATTTATTAAAGTATCGTGTAATTATTATTATTATTAAGCACGATTTCTGCCGAGGACGTACGGCCCGATCCAGAGTGTCGTGTACACTGCCGAGGGACTTGCGGCGTGATCCATAGATGCATCTATCCTGCCGAGGCGTTCGGCCCGCTCCACAAGAAAGGAGGATATTTTCTTATGTGACTCCGGAAGGAGAGTATATTAATTATGAGATGAATTTGGGAGGAGAACAATTTCTTTTAACAATTAATTGATTTAAACAGACAATAAAGCCTATGAGATTTCCATCCTTTAATATCTTTATCTAACAATTCATAATATATTCATATAGATATCAATTAATATAAATAAATCAAAGAATATAATTTACACAAGTAAGGCATGCTTTGAGTCCTAAACTACCCGGACTTTAGCATTAATAGTAGCTACGCACGGACTCTCGTCACCTCGTGCGTACGTAGGCCCCCCACAATTAGCAATAATTATTTAATTTTAATCACTTATGAGGTAATTTTCCCCTCACAAGATTAGACAAGAGACTTACCTCGTCTTGCTCCAATTTAATCTATAATTTTGCCTTTTCCACGATTATCTAACTCTGTCTGTCTCGAATCTAGCCAAAATAATTCGATACAATCACTAAAATTATAGAAAATAAATTCTATAAGGAAATACTACATTTGTAATAAAAATCCCGAAATTAATTAAAAATTTGCCCGCGGGGACCACATCTCGGAATCCGGTAAAAGTTATGAAATCCGATAACCCATTCAATTACGAGTCCAACCATACCAGTTTCACTCAATTCCGACT
Organism: Nicotiana tomentosiformis; assembly: GCF_000390325.3. Classification (NCBI taxonomy): domain Eukaryota; kingdom Viridiplantae; phylum Streptophyta; class Magnoliopsida; order Solanales; family Solanaceae; genus Nicotiana; species Nicotiana tomentosiformis. The sequence goes on from NC_090816.1 coordinate 35,921,908, forward strand.
CCGAATCGATACCGAAATCTCAAAATTTCGTTTCTATGAGATTTCTAAACTTTTCCAAATCTCAAATCTCAAAACACTAATTAAATTATAAAAAAAACAATAATACACTTGTATGTGTAGACCAAATCCGAGTTAGAATCACTTACCCCCAATGTTTTTCCCTTGAAAATCTGCCAAAAATCGTCTCTGCTCAAGCTCAAGTTCGTCAAAAATGGCAAATGGGACGAATGCCCTCTTTTTATAAAACTGCCCAGCAGCCTTCGGAACTGGTCCTCGAACTGGGCCTCGATCGCGGCATCGAACATGTGCCCTCGATCAGGGCGTCGAGGTTGTACCTTCGATCAGGGCATCGAGCTTGGGTCTCGATCCTAGCCCTCGAGCTATACCTTCGATCATGCCCTCGAGCCTTGCCTTCGATCGCGGCTTCGATCACAGGCTCGAGCCTGGACCTTGGTCATGGCCTCGATCAGGGTATCGAGGTTGGGCCTTCGATCATATCCTCAATCATGGCATCGATCTTGAGCCTTCGATTGTGACCCTCGATCTTGGGTCTCGATCCTTGCCCTTGAGCTGAATCTTCGATCATGGCCCTCGAGCTGAACCTTCGATCATGGCCCTCGAGTTGGAACTTAGATCATGGCTTCGATACACTAGCTCGAGCCTGTACCTCGTTAACCCTGGGCTCGATATCTAGGCTCGATATCTGGCTCAATATCTGGGCTCGATCACAGTCCAGAATGTCCAGCAGAAGAGGAAAAATTGCAACAGTTTTTAACTCAAATTTTTGATCCGTTAACCATCCGAAACTCACCCGAGGCCCTCGGGACCTCAACCAAATATACCAACAAGTCCTAAAATATCATACGAACTTAGTCGAACCTTTAAATCACATCAAACAACGCTAAAACCATGAATCATACCACAATTCAAGCTTAATGAAACTAAAAGTTTTCAACTTCTACATTCAATGTCGGAACTTATCAAATCAACTCCGATTGACCTCAAATTTTACACACAAGTCATAAATTACATAACGGAGCTATAAAAAATTTCAGAATTGGATTGCGACTCCGGTATCAAAAAGTCAACTCCCCGGTCAAACTTTCAAACTTTTAATTCCTATTTTAGCCATTTCAAGCCTAATTTCACTACGGACTTTCAAATAAAATTTCGATCATGCTCCTAAGTTAAAAATCACCATACGAAACTGTTGGAATCATCAAAATTCTATTCCGGGGTCGTTTTTCTAAAAATGTTGATCGAAGTCAAACTTAACACATTAAGGCTAACTTAAGGAACCAAGTGTTCCGATTTCACCTCAAACACTTCCAAATCCCGAACCAACCATCCCCGCAAGTCATAAATCATTACAAGCACCTACGGAAAGTTTTATTTTAGGGAACGGGGTTCTAAAAGTTAAAATAACCGATTGGGTCATTACAAAGTTAAAAGGGAGCGACCAAATAGGGCACCCCATGCAATTTTTACGTTAAAAATATTATGAAATTATATATAAGGGGTCGGCATACTCTTAATGGTGTGAAACCTTTTGAAAAAATTTATACGAGCTTGGCCCAAAGCAAATAATATTATACCATATATTTCTCGTTTTGACCCGCGCGTATACCATGTGAACTTGTGTTATACCTTATAAACCTCTTTAATTTACTCTTCTATTACGATGTGAGATTTGTCTAAAGTGTCATGTACACCTGTTCTCGTAAACTTGCCGGCCCAGAAACCTGTTAGTTTTTTTTTTAACCTGCTCCCATTAGCCCGTCCGCTGTATTATACCATATATTTTAACTTATTTCTACCATAACTGTTATTGAGCTCATGCTGAAGAAAAAAACTTACGGCGTTTATTATAATAGCATGCGTATCTGGACATCTTCCATATAAAGAGGGCTCCTATTATCTTCTCGTGTACCCAAAAGAGGGAAAAGTATCAAGGATCTCATTTTCAAGTAGGGGTGTTTGTCTGTCGGTATGGTACGATAATTAGATATGTTGGTTCGGTCTTTTCGATATTCGATTTCTTAAAATGCTATATCAATATCGTACCTAATTTAATTCAGTATGATTCAGCTTTTCTCCTTCCGGTTTCGATTTATTCGGTACGATAATTTCGATTTGTTCGTCTTGAATATTAACGTTGACAAAATCTTTGTCCAAAATTAACAAGTATTAATTCATAAAGAGAAAAAAGTACATAAATAAATAAATTCGATCATTGAAAATGTATTATTACTTGTTTAGAGATAATTGTTGAACTTAGAGAATACAACAAAGACTAATCCATTAGATGCAACAGCAAAATCATAAAAATATTATGTTAACCTGCTTGACAACCTGAAGAATAACATTCAGAATCTGCAGCCTAATTTGTTCCTTTATTTTCCTAAAGAAGTATATGGGTTTTAGTGTCCGCCTTATCATGAATGCCAAAGAAAAGTAATATGTAACTTAGTACGCTAAAATCAATAATATGTGTATCATGTAACTTAGTATATATTTCGTGACGGTATCGGTATTTCGGTATTAATTTTTAAAATTCCAAAACATACATAATACCAATACCAACTTTTTAAAAATTTAAACTAAATACCAAAATTTTCGATTTTGGTACGATAACTCGATATTTACCAAATTATGCACAGCCCTATTTTCAAGTATTGAACCTTGAGATCTATTGATACCAAACATAGTTCTAGGCATGAAGAAAATACGAATATTGACTTAGTATAAAGGCACATGCGTATTTTTAGTTAACCAAATCTGTCAAAAATACATTTACAAAAATGTGTAAGAACATAGTGAAATAACTCAAATATACGCACTTGGGCGAGAATGAATCGCAACGCTTGTTTCGTATTCGACCAGTAGTGTACATTTTTTTTTCTATTACCCCAAGTTTATCTCACCTCGTTAATTACAAGAATAACAATAATAATATTAATAAAAGGTCAGCTATGAGTTACCTTTACAATTGAAGACTTAACGAAAACTAATTAATAAACAAGGAAAACAATATTATTGTTTACCGTTAAAGATAATCTTATTTAAATAAATCAAATTGTGTGGTTAATGACCCTATGCTTATGGCGTACTTTCTTTCTTTCTTCTTCTTTCCTTTTCTCCCTTGCTTGTGTTAGTAAATTCACTAACTGTATTGGGTAAAATGAGTTCGTATTAAATACCCGTATAATAGATCGATACGTAGAATCGAAAACAGATGAAAAGTGAGACATGTGGAAATCAAGATCGGGGGTAGCAGTTTCGCACCGGGAAGCCCCTGAAGGGAATGATGCTCATGAAGATAAATGACTGTCTGCCACCCGATAACATTCAATGAAGAATATTCTGCATTATTAAATACATAGTCCGTTATAGAGAATATGTTATTCATAGTCTTCCATTACACATTCTTCATTGGCCCCCATAATTGTCATTTAAGAAAGGCTTGATCCTAGGACCGTGTTCCCTTTGTACAACTATAAATAGAAACTTCAACAGCTATTAGAGAGACATAAATTTTCTAACAAACTTATGCCTTATATTATTCAAGAGCACAATAACATTTCATTTCTTGCTTATTAAGATTCATATTGGTGCCTTCGAAAGCTTTGCTCCCGGAACTTGGCTATCTACTATTTTATCTCTATTTCAACGCTAAGTATTGTATTTTATTTAATTTATTTATCATCTTGGAAGACCATGGCTGCACGAGATGAAGGTTGTGCCATCAACATACCATCAACTTCTGAAATTTTCTAACTCCGGAGGGAATTAAACAAATAAGAGGAGATCAACCGGTGGCAAGAGAGATAAACGCGATCTCAGGTTTTAGTAGCAAAGGTAAGGAGCATGCGGCATAGCAATTACAGAAACTGACACCCACTCCCGAGCCGAACGAAGTCAACAGAGGGGAGGAATCGGCGGAATCCTATCAGGTACCAAGATATTTCTAGGTACCAGAAGAAACAGACACAACCAAATCCACAACGAATGACCCTATGCTTATGGCGTACTTTCTTTCTTTCTTCTTCTTTCCTTTTCTCCCTTGCTTGTGTTAGTAAATTCAGTAACTGTATAGGGTAAAATTAGTTCGTATTAAATACACGTAGAATAGGTAGACAAGTGGAACCGAAAATAGATGAAAACCCAGACATGTGGAAATCAAGACCGGGGGCAGCAGTTTCGGTTGGCACCGGGAAGCCCCCGAAGGGAATGTTGCTCATGAAGAAAAATGACTGTCTGCCATTCAATGAAGAATATTCTGTAATATTAAATACATAGTCCATTATAGAGATTATGGCATTCATAGTCTTCGATTACACATTCTTCAATAGCCCCCATAATTGTCATTTAAGAGGGGCTTGATCCTAGGACCTTGTTTCCTATGTGCAACTATAAATAGTAACTTCAATAGCTATTAGAGAGACACGAATATTTTGACAAACGTATGCCATATATTATTCAAGAGCTCAATAACATTTCATTTCTTGCTTATTAAGATTCATACTGGTGCCTTCGAAAGCTTTGCTCCCGGAACTAGGCTATCTACTATTTTATCTCGATTTCTACACTAAGTCCTGCATTTTATTTAATTTATTTATCTTTTTAGGATCAAATCGATTTGCTTTTCTATAAACTATGATATAAATTCAACTTTATCGTTTTACGGGTAAACTGTCTGCCGCCCACCGTGGGACTTATACAGTTGCATAATTCGGTTGATCCTTGCACCTATTACTAACATGTTTAATTATTTGTTTCTTAGCAAAACATCATAAAAATGGCAGATAACGATATCAACATCACGCACAATGTTGAGGCCCAAGGAAATCAGCTTCAACACAAAGATTTGATCAGTGATACCCGCAATGAGGGAGATAAGTCCACGCCTGCCCATAGCGGGCAATATCCACAACATGTTCGGGAGGCGACTCCTGATTATGTTGAAGACGAGCACGTTGGGGAAATAGTGAGAATCCTGAGGGAAAAACAAAAGGCTATTATGGATCATCTCTCGCGGCAGGATCAGGTCATGACGGAGTTGAGGCAGGCATTGTCGGGTGCTTCCAACAACACGAATGGAAGAGGCTCAGTTCCTCCTGGTGCTCCCGCAAACCAAACAACACAAAGGGATGATAATAACACACTGAGGGGTGAGGTCGGCTTCGATAAGGGCAGGGCGAAACGACAGCGGATTTGGTAACAATAACGAGAACGATCCCTTCAAAACCGAAATCATGTGGTTTATAAGGGAAATAGATGCCTGAATGGATCAAATCTCAGGCGCGCCACCAGTATTGAAAGGACCAGACTCAAAGAAACACACCCAGTTGCCGTTCAAACCAAGCGTGGCACTAGAGTTTATCCCGAAGCGGTTCAAAATGCGTGACATGCCAAATATGATTGGACTTCGCATCCTGAGAAGCACATCACCACCTATACAATGGCGGTGAAGGGAAACGACTTAGCTCCGCACGAGATTGAGTCAGTATTGTTGAAGAAGTTTGGGGAGACCCTCACGAAAGGGGCCCTAACATGGTATTCACTTTTACCCAAGCACTCAATAGATTCCTTCGAGATGCTTACGAATTCTTTTATCAAGGCCCATGTCGGAGCCAGTAAGGTACAGGCCCGAATGGCCGACATATTCAGAATTGCGCAAGGAGAGTCCGAATTGTTGTGGGAGTCCTGACTAGATTTCAGAAGGAAATTATGCTGATACTTGTCGTGCCAGATGAATGGGCAGCTGGGGCATGAACTAAAGTGCTGAATTCATGTAGTTCGGATGCTTCCCGGAAACTGAAAGAAAGTTTGCTCGAGTTATAGGCAACAACATAGGTAGATGTATACAACCACTACGAGTCGAAGATAAGAATAAAGGATGACCAGCTTGGTTTTCCGGCATCCACTAAGGGTCGGGACCGAGAAAAGAATAAGGAAATGGTGAAGGATAATTTCGATGTAGATCGACGATCTTCTAAAGGTCGGTTTTTGACCTGTGAAAGGGCCGAAGGATGCAACAGAGGTTTTCAGTCAGTGGATAGATTCGCTACCGATAGGAGAGCTGGTCATAGCCGGAATAACAGATCATTGCAGGACAGTGAGGTATTGGGCTCCCGAGATTCCACCTACCCCAGGTTGTCTGAATATAACTTCAATGTCAGTGCAGTGGAACTGGTACCCCGCGATGCGGAACATTAAGAAAGCATGGTTCCCGAGGACGATAAGATTCGCCCTAGTCAGGCGAATCCTAATCTATGGTGCGAGTACTATGGGACCAACGGCCACCGGACTAGGGACTGCCAACATCTACACGAGGAGGTGACGACATTGCTGAAAAATGGCCATCTAAGAGAATTCTTAAGCAACCGGGCTAAGAACAACTACGGTCGGAACCGGGATAACGCGAAACCCTTGAAAGCAGGAGAAAATCCTCCTCATTTGACGATCAACATGATTTTCGGGGGAGAACGAGATTAATGGTGTAACCTTCTCGGCAATAGACTCCAAGAAATCAGTAAGGACGACATCATCTTCACGGAGGAGGACACAGATGGACTCCTACTGCCACACAATGATGCCCTGGTAATTTCTCTTAATGTTTTAGATTTTAAAATTAAACGTGTTTTGGTGGACCTAGGGAGTTCAACCAATATTATCCAATGGAGAGTGCTGGAATAAGTGAAGATAACTGGAAGCATTATTCCGGCCACAAAGCTCCTCGCGGGGTTCAATTTAGCAAGCGTGACAACCCGAGGGGAAATTCTACTACCCACGAATGCTGAGGGGATAATGAAGACAATCCTTTTTGAAGTAGTAGACGGTGATATGGGCTACAATATTATTCTTGGAAGACCATGGATGCACGAGATAAAGGTTGTGCCATCAACATACCATCAACTTCTAAAATTTCCCTACTCCGGAGGGAATTAAACAAATAAGAGGAGATCAACCGGTGACAAGGGAGATGAACGTGATCTCAGTTTTTAGTAGCAAAGGTAAGGAGCATGCGGCATAGCAATTACAGGAACCAACACCTACTCCCGAGCCGAACGAAGTCAACAGGGGGGTGGAATCGGTGGAATCCTATCAAGTACCAAGATATTTCTAGGTACCAGAAGAAACTGACTCGTTCCTATTGCCAAACATTGATCAAATGATTGATGCAACGGCCGGGCATGAGTTGATGGGTTTCCTCTATGCCTATTCCGGGTACAACCAAATCAAAATGAACCCGGAGCATCAGGAAAAAACTTTGTTCATAATGAACATCGGCACATATTGCTATAATGTGATGCCTTTCAGGCTTAAGAACGCCGGAGCCACTTATCAGAGGCTGGTGAATAAAATATTTGAAAAATAAATAGGAAAAACCATGGAAGTTTACATGATGATTTGCTGGTTAAGTCTTTGAATGCAGGTGATCATCTTAAACACCTACAAGAAATCTTTGACATCCTAAGGAACCATAACATGAAGCTTAACCCCGAAAAGTGTGCATTTAGAGTCAGCTACGGTAAATTCTTAAGGTTCCTGGTGTCACAAAGGGGGATCGAAGTCAATCCCAATTAAATTAAAGCCATCGAGGACATCCCCAGTCACCTATCAAATGTGAAAAAGATTCAAAAGTTAACAGGAGGACTAGCCGCTTTAAGCAGATTCATTTCCCAATCTTCGATAAAATGTCATCACTTCTTTTCACTTCTAAAAAACAAGAACAACTTCGAATGGACTCTGGAATGCTAGCAGGCTCTGAAAGATTTGAAAACATATTTATCGAGCCCTCAATTATTATCAAAACCATAGGAAGGCGAGCAACTGCTGATTTACTTAGCGGTCCCAGAGATAGCGGTAAGTGTCATTTTAGTCCATGAATACGAAGGTACGCAATATCTTATATATTATGTTAGTAAAATATTAACGGGATCGGAAACTCACTACCCACATCTAGAAATATTGGATTTAGATCTCGTAGTCGTCGCTCGAAAGCTTAAGCCTTATTTGTAATGACATCTGATAGATATGGTGACAACTTTGTCCCTGTGGAATATCCTTCACAAACCTGAACTATCAGGTCGACTGGCCAAATGGGCAGTAAAAATGAGTGAATTTGACATAGAGTATAAACCAAGTATTGCGATCAATTCACAAGCTTTGGCCGACTTTGTGGCCGATTTCAGTCTCGGCCTCTTGCCTTTGGCCACCAAAGAAGTGGTGATGGTGTTGGAATCAATATCGAGAGTGTGTACCTTGTTCACGGATGGGGCTTCCAACGTGAAAGGGTCTGGGCTCGGGGTAGTACTAATCACGCCCTTGGGGGAAACCCTAAGGCATTCCATAAGAATTGTTTCCTTAACTAACAATGAAGCCGAGTATGAGGCTTTAATTGCAGGACTCGAGCTGACACGGGGACTGGACTCTGAGGTCATATAAATCGAATGTGATTTCCAACTGGTACTAAATCAGTTCTACAGGATCTTCGACACCAAAGAGGAACACATGCAATAATATGTAGTGAAGGTCCAAACTTGTCTCGCACAGTTTAGGGAATGGTCAATCACCCATATCCTGTGGGAAGAAAATGTTGAAGCAGACGCACTGGCCAATCTGGGCTTGTCCAAGGAAATGAAAAAATCAGACTCAGATACGGTCGTGCAGCTTATGCATCTGGTATTGAATGTGGACGGTTATTATGAAGTAAACACGACAAATTTGGTTTGGGACTGGAGAAATGAGATCATTAATTATCTCGATCACGGAAAACTACCCGAAGATCCCAAAGCATCCTGGGCACTAGCATTGAAGCAGCCCGTTGCTACTTCAAGGGAGGCCAATTATATAGAAAGTCTTTCCAAGGCCTCCGTTAGCCCAATGTTTAGGAGCCTCCGAGGCTAATTATGTCATGAGAGAAGTTCACGAAGGAATATGGAAATCAATAGGGTGCGGACTTCTTTGTATTGGAGCTAATTAGGGCAGGATACTATTGGCCCCGGATGGAACAAGAAGCGAAGACATATGTTCAAAAATGCATTAAGTTTTTACGCCATGCACCATTGGTGCATCAACCAGTGTAATTATTGCACTCGGTTTTGTCTCCCTGGCCATTCATGAAATAGGGGATGGACATAGTCGGTCCACTACCGCCGGCTTCCGGTAAGGTAAGATTTCTTTTGATTTTAATTGACTACTTTTCTAAGTGAGTTGAAGCAGGTCCTTACCAAAAAATCACCGAGTGCGAAGTGGCTGATTTCCTATAAGAGAAGATAATTTGCAGGTTCTGTATACCAAAAGAGATAGCTTGCGACAACAGGCCACAATTTATAGGGGCAAAGGTCACGAAATTTCTTGAAGACTTAAAAATCAAAAGAATCACATAATCTCCATACCACCCGAGCGCAAACGTCCAAGCGGAATCAACAAACAAAGTGATTACTCAAAATCTCAAAAAGAGATTGGAAGCAGCCAAAGGCAAATGGCTCGAAGAGTTACCAGGAGTGCTATGGGCATAAGGAACGAGGGCCAAGTCAAGCACAAGAGAGACGCCTATCTCTCTCGTGTACGGAGTAGAAGCCCTGATCCCGGTAAAAGTGGGAGACCTACCATGAGATACTTCCGAGTGGACGAAGAAGCAAACAACAAAGTATTGTTAGTCATATTGGACCTGCTTGACGAACGCAGGGACTTGGCACATATAATGATGGTGGCCCAGAAACAAAAAATAAAAAGACACTATAATTGAAGGGTCAATTTCCATTTTTTCAAAGTAGGAGAGACTTGGTTTTAAGAAAAGTAACTCAAAACACCTGAGAGCTCAACACAGAAAAAGCTAGGTCCAACGTGGTAAGTCCCCTACCGAGTTTCAGCTGTTTCCGAGAAAGGATCATACGAACTAGAAAATTAAGATGGGGTAAAATTACCAAGCAACTGGAATATGGTACACCTCAAAAGGTAATATTGCTGATGGAGACTGCTTATACTGAAAGTATATGCTGCAATTTTTTCCCTTCATCCAGTTTTTGTCCCAATTGGGGTTTTGACAAGGTTTTTAACGAGGCAACAACAAAAATCATACCACGAAGAAAGCATCGTCAGTAGAAATAAGACCTTTAAACGATAAGGCATGGAGACAATGAACCGCTACGGGGCGGTTAGATAATCTTTTTCTCGGTAGAAATGTTTCTACCGGAAAAATAAAGCTTGTTATCGATACAAAGGTTACCTAACCATTCACGAGTGCAAGACACTAGAGGTGGTTAGGTAGTCTTTGGCTCTGTAGCAAAATTCCTAATGGGAAGTGAAGCTTGCTATCGAACCAAAGATTATCCAACCATTCACTAGTGGAGTCATCAAAGGAACAACTTCTAATGATCAAATTCACATTTCTCACATTTGAACACTAGGGGGAATGATATGAGAGTACGGCAACATGGCTGCCACATAAACCGGGACTAAGAAATTTGGGAACAAAGATGTATCATCGGGACCAGGGAATGTGCGGCCAGCCCCCTAGAAACAAGTTGTACAAATTAGACACAAGTAATGAAAGTTGTTTTCAGCACAACGAATGCATATGTACTTTTGAAAATGGAAGGAATAAAGTAAAGTCCTTTTATTTTTATCATGTTTCTTGTCCAAACTATGAATTAATTTTACCATTTGAAAATTAATCAAGTACTTCAAATGCTAGTGCCGGAATGAACAGGAGATGTACTCTTCAAGAGCACCGTAAACATACGAGGGCCCTCTCTTATGAAACCCTCACAGTAAAGGGTTGGTTTCGGAAGAACTTATGCCCGGATTCCAAATGCCATCGGGGAAAAGTGCACTCGAAGCCTTGCATAACTCGATGCAAAAGAGTAAAATTTGCGTAATGCTCAAATGAAAAAACACTTTTATATATAACAAATGTGCCAAGCACCACATGTACAAAAGTATGAAAAAGAAAGACAAAGAGAAAAGAAAGCAAAAGCTAAACTACTACGTCCCCAGAACCTGGAGGAAGAGAAGCATCTACGCCCCCAGGAGAAGTAGGCCGGTTCGCTGCCAGCTCAGGACCTTGGCCTGCATCATCATCCCCTTTTGTTCCCAGGAATGCTGAACCGAAACCAAAATAGTCAATTGGATCATGCTGAACCGGGAGGCCCTTTCGAGCAGTTGACTCCAGCTCACGGGCCTTGGCGATCTCGACATCAAAGTCAATGATGACCGCTTTGGCCTCTTCCAAGGTTTTTATCCTCATGCTATATATAGAATATGTTTTTTCAACAATGAGGGAAGTCGCTCGGCACTGAAGCTCTTCCTTAAGCTGGTCAACCTTGATTGAAAGGTTATTCCGCTCGGATCTAGCGGCCTGAAGGCTGACGTCAAGGTCACGGATAGTGGAGTTATAAAACTTATTGTGTTCCATGACTTTATTACACTTTCCTTCCATCCGGAATGCTTCTCCTCAACAGCATCATCCTCTTTAGCTTTGGAGTTCAAGGTTACCTCCAAATTATTTAGTCTCTCAGTAGAGGCAGCCTTGCGCTCGGTAGCAGCAAGAATAACATTTTGAACCTCTGACTACTTTGCCTTGGCCTCTTGAAATTGTACCCTTAACAGGGCAACCTCTTGGCTGAGGGACGCCACCTTTTGTTCGCTTTGCTGCAATCGAGCTTCCAACTCAACGGCTTCAGCAACTTGGGCTTCTAGTGTAGGGAGGCGAGCAATAATTTGATCCCGCTCAACCAACAGCTGATCCCACTCAGATGTGATTTTCTCTTTATCAAGGATCAACCTCTGAAGGCCCTCAAAAGCAAGGAAGTTAGCCTACAAAGCAAAAGTTCAAATCAAAAATCATGCCATAGAGAAGCTAGAAGAAACAGTAAAGGGAACAAATATCATACCGCTTCTGCATTGTGCATGGCATTGTTTATCATACACTCCCTCGAAAGAGAATGTATTTTATTCTTATCTTTCTCTGAAGCAATAGGCTTCGGGTAATTGGCGAGTTTTACTAGTCGGGATAGTAGATGGCACTCGGTAGAGACAAAGAGGAAGACGCTCCTCCTCTTCTGAGGATCTACGAAGGGGGCGAATAGATAAGACCCAAATTCTCATGGACTGAGGACTGGGGAGGAGGTAAATCCTCCTCTCGGGTGTCTGCAGCATGTGGGGATAATGTAACAGTTGCTGGTTACAAAGGCATGGTTGGCGAATAAGGAGATGAAGCTGATGGCATTGTGGGTTGAGAAGCAGCTGCGGGAAAAACAGTGCTAGTTATCAGTTGATCATCAATCGAAGATGGAAAAGGGCCGGTACCTAGCCTCACAGTACAAGGAGCAATAACTAGGATTCGGAAGCGAGAGTTGGCATCTTCCACTATATCACACTCTTCCCAGAGCGCCTGGACGTCATCCTCGGTTGGTGTAACTAGCTCAATAGATTGAGCAGGATGTTGAGCTAATGAAGGCTATCATTTCCTCTGTAGAGAAGCCCCTCCATCACTGGCTCCCCCATCATCATCGATCACCATAGTGTCTGCGGCTGGCTCGGGCGCGGTGCTCTTTACCTTTTTATTTTTACCCTCGGCCGTAGAGGAACGTTGCCTTTTTTGTTGCTTGATCTTTGGCTGGGGACTCCGAGAGGAAATGCTTGCACTGGAAGCAAGTCTGATTACACCCGTTCAGACGAAAGCCTGTTGCATCAACCTCATCGTATCTGCGAGATTAGCCAAAACATCCTCCTCGGGGATGGTAATAGAACCCTGTGGAAGACCTAAATTCAATAAAGATAGAAGTTAACCAGTTTTCTTATACGCGAGGTTAAAACAATATTAGTTCGAAAATAAACTTACCATATTTTTGCCTTCCACCCGTATTTTAGGGCCAGTTCTTTCCACTAGCAAGTCTCAGGCATAGTAAAATCCAAAATCTTCTGGACCCACTAGTCCAAGCCTTCAACCCTTGGTGGTGTCCATCGAGTTGCTAAAATAATAAAAAGAGAAGGATAAGTAACAACATGAAATAATCTTTAATCAGAGAAAAGACAAACGTTGAACTTACGTGTACGAGTCCATGACTCAGGAAAGGATGGAATTGTGGACGGGATGATATCTCTGGTATCAACTACAATGAACCGCTCCATCTATCTACAGTCGTTGTCGTCATCCATGTTGGTGAGCAAAGCATGGTGACCACATTTGCTAAAGTTTATCATTCCCCCACGAAAAATCTTGGAGGAATAAAAGTTCATTATTCGAGCCAGGGAGAGATCTTCCCTCATTTCCTGGCATAACCGCTGCAGATAGGCTACCTTCCGCCACATAGAAGGGCTCACATGTGCCAATCAGACTTTATAGCGGAAGCAAAACTCCAAGATTTCAGGGTCAAGTCCCCCGCTCAATGAGAACGGGCCCAAAGTGAAGGTGTACATGTAAACGTACGTAAAACCCTTCTTGGGGAAGTTTACCCGCTCTGCCAGATCGGGAGCGATGATGTTCAAATCATGGCAACCACAATCTTCCTTCACAGCAGGAATGCTAGAAGGACGGATGGAAGAAGGGTATATACCAACAACCCATGTGCGGGAGTTAGCAGAATGGAACTTCTCTTTAAAGTACTTGGATGTATTAAGCCTTTTGGGGATAATGGTGCTTAACGTAGGAGGAGCAGCATCATTAGTGATATCCTTGTTCTTTGCAGAGCTGGAGTTCTTGGAAGTGGAGGCCATAGTTAGTAGAAGGAAGCGAGAATTTCTCTGAAGAACAAGGTTAAATAAAGATGAAACCAAGAGAGAGTTAAGTAAGAAAAGTTGAGAGACTTCTAAAAATTATGAAATGTGAAAGAAGGAGAATAAAGTGTATAAGTAAAGGAATAGGCAGCTAAAATCATGGTCATGATTACCTCAAAAACCGGTGAAAGTGTTGCTGAATCATAGAGTGACGCGTGTTCGGGGCATTAAATGCGGAGAGACGTGCGTCTAATCAAACGTCAGAAATATTTCAAAGGGGATCAAAAACATTTCCACCAAGAAAGGTATCTTCACCAACTTCCTGATGACACGAGGATGTGCCACCGAAAAGCAGGGGTACTATCTGTATATGGTAAAATTAGTTCGTATTAAATACTCGTGTAATAAAGAGACAGTTGGAACAGGAGACAGATAAAAATCGAGACGGGTGGAAATCAAGACTGGGGGCAGCAGTTTCGGTTGGCACCGGGAAGCCCCCGAAGGGAATGTTGCTCATGAATACAAATGAATGCTCGTCACTTAATAGCATACAATGAAGCATATTCTGTAGTATTAAATACATAGTCCGTTATAGAGAATATGTCATTCATATCATGCCGTTATACATTATTCAATGGCCCCCATAATTATCATTTAAGAGGGGATTGATCCTTGGACCTTGTTTCCTAGGTGCAACTATAAATAGTGACTTCAACAGCCATTAAAAAAGACACGAATTTTCTGACAAACTTATGTCATATATTATTCAAGAGCTCAATAACATTTCGTTTCTTTCTTATTAAGATTCATATTGCTGCCTTCAGAAGCTCTGCTCCCGGAACCAGATTCTCTACTATTTTATCTCGATTTTAACGCTAAGTCTTGTATTTTATTTAATTTATTTATTATTTTGGATCAAATCGATTCACTTGTCTATAAACCACGATATAAATTCAACAATACCATTTTATAGGTAAACAGTAACATGAACATGAATTTATGTACCTGTAATGCAGTGGAATAAAAATCACAACCAATAAATTGCTCCTAGATCGACTTCACCTATTTTGGAAACGGAGTTCTATTCACGAACTAAATATCTTTATTTTATGTATTTTATGGGACAATCCCAGAAGAAATTATAGGTGTCTTGAAGTTATCTACAAAGCGTATACATACTTTTCTTTTAAAGAAGAAAAAATTTGGTTTTATTCTAAGAAACCAACCCCTCACTTTTCTATATTTTCTCCTTTTTAATTGTGCATTAACTTCTTTATAAATTATAACTTCACTTATCTCTTTTACATGGGTTGGGTCAGCCCACATAAAGAGACCCAAAACCAAAACCCAACATCCAATATTTCCCACTTCATCATGATGGAATATACCCAAAGCAATTCCATGTCAATAAAATACATAATTCATACAGATAAGTAGTTCGTTGGACCTGCGAGCAGCAAGAGTTATACCTATTAAGGTTTTACATGATCTCTATGTAGGAATCCAAACGCATGTAAAAGGAATTCACTACTAACATGAGGATCTAATTACTCACAATACCCCAGACATCATCCGCTACTCTAGTAGCTAGTTATCCGATCCATCATCCTCGAAGAGGCGAACTCGAGTTCATGTTTAACTTTGTATCTATAATTACACTTGATACCCTCATGGTAAGTGTATTGGTCGAACAATAAATATAAGTTAAATTACAACAGTTAATAGGTGTTTTCCCTTTCTACTCGAATCTTTCCATTCCAAATCAACTGCTTTCCTAGACATGCACTCCATTGCTGAATTACTCATGGATATTAGTAATATGCTAAAGTAGCAACACTGACTAGTACTTCAAGAGACAGTAAAAGGTCAAAGGGCACTTCAATAAAAGTTAAAATAACTCTTTCGGGATCTCACACGATGAAGAAGCAGTGATTCATTCTCTCATTATCCCATTACTTTCTAGCATATGTGGTATAAAACACATGTTACGGTATCTTACCTTATATTGGTGCGTGTGTCTTATTTTTTTTTATTATTCAATACCATACAGATCTTGGTCTAGACGCTTTCAAGTGTCAAACCTGAGTTTGTTGCTTCAATAATCCTCAAATCCTACTTATTGGAGAAACTCACATCTAACTTACAAAATAAGTCATGATCAAATGGTAGAATTCATAAGTCTGATTTACTGTCAAGAACGACTTCTACAAGTAAACATGACCACTTACTAACCAGGTTCTATAATGTCTCATCTCTTCATGTTCTCCATATAAGAGGTGATTGCTCATGGTCTAGATGCTTTCAAGTGTCAAACCTGAGTTTGTCTCTTCAATAATCCTCAAATCCTACTTATTTGAGAAACTCACATCTGGCTTACAAAATAAGTCATGATCAAATGGTAGAATTCATAAGTCTGACTTACTGTCAAGAATGACCTCTACAAGTAAACATGACCACTTACTAACCAGGTTTTATAATGTCTCATCTCTTCATGTTCTCCATATAAGAGGTGATTGCTCGTGTAAGCAAGCCAATCTCACAACTTGTTTGACATATTTTATCAGCAAAAATATCATTACATGCATACGAAGTATGAACATAAATTCAAGAGTCAAATATTGATGAGCATATTATATTAATCAAGTCATTTTACAATATATATATATATATATATATATATATATATGGTCATATCCTTCACAAACCTAGAGCCAAGACATATTTCTCAAACAGCTCTTTAGATATCGCCTTTGGAAAAAGATCAGCTATCATATTTCAAGAGGAATGTACCGTAAATTTATTTTTCCACTTGCTATTATATCTATCGCAAAGTTATACTTGATGTCAATATGTTTGGTCTTGCTGTAATTCTTAGGAACCTTTGTGTATGCAATAGTCGTTTGACTATCAATATAGAGTCATGGACCTTGAGAGTTTTTTGTAATATTCAAATGCTCAAAGAATATCTTCAACTAAATAGCTTCTTGTACTACAGATGCACAAGCCACGAACTCCTCTTCTATCGTTAAAAGGTATGTAGAAGTTTATTTCTTACTTTTTCATGAAATAGTTCTATCGTTAAAAGGTATGTACAAGTTTATTTCTTACTTTTTCATGAAATAGCACGACCATTAAGTAAGAAAGCATAACCAGAAATTTATTTTATATCATTTTGGTCACCAGCCCAATCAGCATATGCATATCCTATCAAGTATAAATTAATTCCATTATAACATAGTGAATAATTTGCAGTTCTCTTCAGGTATCTGAAAACTCTTTTCATAGATTTATGATTTCTTCCAGGATTGGATTGATACCTGCTAACCAGACCTATTACATAACGAATGTCCGTGTGAAGATATATCATAGCATACATCAAGCTCCTAACATCACTTGAAAACGGAACTTGAGACATCCCTTCCCTTTTATTTCAGACTTTGGATACATTTCAAAGATGAAAGTTTCACCCCTCACTATAGGAGTATCCATCGATTTGCAACTATTCATGTGGAAGTGCTCCAAAAATTTTCTTTATATAAGTTTTTTGACATAAACTCAATAACATTTTGGAACGGTCTCTTTGGATCTTAACTCCAAGGATATAGTCCGCCTCACCCATATCTATCATGTCAAATGACTTTGAAAGCCGTGAATTAGTAGTTTCAAATACTCCAAACTATTTTCGGCCAATAAAATTGTCACAACTCCAAATCCCACAGAAACTGTGATGGCGCTTAACACTGCTTGTTAGGCAAGCCAATATTCAATATACATAAATAAACTTTAATAACAGAAAGAAATAGTCTCAAAAGAGGAATAAGATAAATAATTTCAGTCGAATAGCGATACAGCTGAAATACCATCCCAGAACTTGGTGTCAATGAGTACATGAATTAGTAAGTACAATGGTCTCAATAACAATACAATATTGTCTGAAGAACATGAACAGGAATAACAAAATTAAGGAAAGGGACTCCAAGGCTTATGAATGGAACAACTGAGCTACCTTTAAATCTCCACCGGTATCAACACGACTCTCTAGCAGTCCACTTTATATTGACACAGCTCTCAAGCAATCGACTCTATCAACAGTACCTGGATCTGCACATAAAATGCAGAATATAGTATGAGTATAACTGATCCCATGTACTCGATAAGTAGCAAGTCCAACCTCAAATTGAAGATAGTGACGAGATTGGAAAAAGTCTGATACTCACTTTCAACATCAAATAATAACAGTAACAGCATAATGATAATAGCAAAAGGAGAAACAACTCGAGAATTGTAAGTTTAACTTAATTACATTAACAGAAAAAATAGGCATACTTTCCAAACAAATCAGTTAAAGCGTCAATTTCAGGATATAAAATATATATTAGTATGAGGAAAATACGACTCTATGCCTGCATGACAAGTACAGATTCCAAATATTAATGACTTCATGGTTAAATCATCAAGTAAGTACAATCTCAGCACTATACAGGTGCCTAGAATAAATCCCCTCACTAAGAACATACCGAGTTCCAGCACTCACAGGACCCAAAGTAACATGAGTTATCACCTGACTCTGGGGGGGCAGATCCTAGCCCGGGCGCTAATCGGATCAAAAGTCATTAATCATCATAACTCAGCCCAAATGGCATCGCGCACGCATCACCTCAATATCAATACCACCACACAGCCCAATGTGGGGTCTGGCATACGCATCACTTCACTATCAATATTAACACGGCTCTATGGCTCAAGTTCAGTCATTAATTCGCTCAAATCACAATATGCTAACATCTAACAATATCATAAATCAATATATTGCACATATTATACCAATGTGTCATAAATCCACTCAAATACGTGTCACATAAGTAAGGATACTGATAACACATGAGATAACAAGTAAGAAGTATGCAGAGAGGGTGATATAATACACAGATATATAATATCATGACTATAAAGTATGACTACAAATAAGGCAAATAGTTCAACATAGCAAAATAACTATATCATGTCTCTAATGGATAAGCACATAGCCTAGACATGATTTCTAGCATGAATAATAGCTCAAGTAGTCATACAAGTAGAAAAAATACGCTAACAAGGAGGCATGGTGGCCAAACAAGGCACAAAATAGCCTAAAGTCTACCCAGATCATGAATAATCATGTTGTATGCATATATGCTCGTCACCAAGTATGTGTGTCACCCTCAACATATAGCTAGCATCGTAGTCTATGGAAAAAATACCCTCAAGCCAACCCTAGGAAGATGCTTACCTTTGTGAATACAGCCCAAGCCTCACGTTCGTGAAGCACAACCCAACTCCTACCACAACAGACCCATCACAAATGCGGTCAACCACCCTCAAATGCGATACACTAGCGACCTGAACCTACGCGAATGCGTCCCAGACTTCACGAATGTGAAAGCTAACCCCAGTCGGCTCCCAGCCAGCCTCTCATCTATGCTAACGTGGCGCCTTCACCCACGAA
The DNA here is from genome assembly GCF_000390325.3 of Nicotiana tomentosiformis. Lineage (NCBI taxonomy): Eukaryota > Viridiplantae > Streptophyta > Magnoliopsida > Solanales > Solanaceae > Nicotiana > Nicotiana tomentosiformis. Next base: position 35,941,121 of record NC_090816.1, read on the forward strand.
TGCAAAGACCAATATCTCTAACCGTTCATGAACGTGACCCCTTGTGTGAGAATACATTTAACAAAAATGCATCTGCCCCAAATAAGCCTCCATAATCGCGAGACCTGCTCCACGATCGCGAAGCACACTAGACACTGGCAGTCATTAGCAATTCAACCAAGCTCCAGGTGATCCGCAACTCACTTGAGCTACCCAGAATCTCGTCCAATCATACCAAAAAGTCAATAAATACTACCAGGACCTATCCAAAGGCTCCAACCATATGCAAGATCACCACATCTACGAATCGATGATCAAACCATCAATTGAAATTCTCTTAGGTTCATAGCTTCTAAACTCCCAACCAAATGCCTGATTCCTATCAAGACAACTTGGAATGCAACCAAACTTTGAACATAAAGAACATATTCCACGTCTTGGATCAACAATTTGAATCTGATATCATCAAAGTCAACTCCCGATCAAACCTATGAACCTTCCAAATCTTCGGCTTTCTAACTTTCGACAATTAGAGCCAAAGCATCTTAGGAACCTTCAAATACAGAAATATACTTAAGTCTAATATTATCATACGAACCTATTAAAATTATCAAAACACTGATCCGAGATTGTTTACACAAAAGTCAAATCCTGGTCAACCCTCATAACTTAAGCTTTCAATTATAGAACAAAGTATTCCAATTCACTCCAAAACCTTTTTGAAACCAAATCAAACATCTCCACAAGTATCCCCATAATAAATACACATATACGAAAATATCAAATAGGGGAACGGGACTAAAATATACAAAATGATCGGTCAAGTCATTACAAAAGTATCATCCAAGTAAAGAGAAAGGATTACAAAAAATCCACTAGAATTCTTTACGTAGATGCAATGGACTTCATTGACCATGGTAAAATCATACAAGATCACCTCTTATGAATCTCAAATATTATTACCTTGAAGACTGCTTCAGGCCATAAATAGATCTTTTCAATTTACGGACCTTCTTTTCTTGGCCTTTAATGATGAAACCTGCAGGTTGTTCCATGTAAATTTTTCTCGTTTAGTTTTCTATTAAGAAAGGTTATATTCACGTTCATTTGGTGTAATTCTAAATCCAAACATGCAATAATAACCAAAAGTAAGAGAATTGAGGTAAACTTCACACCTGGTGAAAATATTTCCTCATAATTTATTCCAGCTTCTTGGGTAGAGCCTTTTCTACCGATCGTCCATTGTATCTTTCTCTTGGCCCATCTGCTTTGCATTTAACTTTGAAAACATATCTGTTCCCAATATCTTTATGCCCAGGCAGAAGGTCAACGAGATCCTAGGCTTGGTTTGTTTTCATGGGCTCTAATTCTTTTTTCGTTACTTTCATCCACTCATCTTTTCTAGAGCTCAATAAAGCATCAATCACATAATGTGGCTCATCCATTTCTGTGGGAGATACCAAGAAAACGTAATCTCCAATCTCATAAGAACATTTAGGTACAATTTTCCTAATACTCTTTTGTATTTGAAATTTAGATTCATTAACAGGATTTTAGGATTGAGAACTCCCACTCTCACTCGGATCAAGAAAAATATCTTGATCAATTTGATTATCAACCATGCCAGAAGACACTTGCTGACTATCTGAGTTCAACCTTTCATAAAGAGGCTCTCCATTCTTTGCCTCGCCCTTCTTTAAAATATTATTTTTTAGAAATGTAACATCTCATGATTCAATCTCAGTACCACTTCCATCCTCTAATTCACCAATAAATAATACACATTTGAGTGTTAAAAGATACATTTTTTTGTCCTTTTGGACTTAATTTTTTAAACTTGCTAAAAGAATCTTTTACATATGCAGTTAAGGTCGTAAATTATTCAAGTTTGGTTTATGTCCAGTCCAAAGCTCATAAAGAATGGAAGAAACTAATTTAGAAGGCACTTTATTCAATATATAAGTTGCAGTCAGTAATGCATCTCCCATAGGTAAATTTTCTTGCGCCATCATGGACCTTACCATGTCCAATGGTGTTATATTCCTCCTTTCTGCTATACCATTTTATTGAGTCCTATAAGGAATAATTAATTTTCTGGTGATGCCTATTTCATTACACAATTTTTCAAATTATTTTGATAGATATTCACGCCCTCTATCGGTTCTTAAGGTCTTAATCCTTTTGTTTAATTGATTCTCAACTTCATTCAAATATCTCTTAAAGCATTCCAGTGCATCAGATTTATGAGAAATCAAATAGACATAACCAAAAGTGCGTGATATTAGAATTGATAAATTGCAATGGAAAATCAGTTCTTTTAGCCTTTCCAAATGGTTTAGGTGTAATCTTTTCGGCAAGACAATTTTCACACGCCGGCATTTCAATTTTAGAGAAAGAACATAAATGTCCTTCCTTATCCAATCTATTTATTCGATCTTACCCTATGTGACCTAATCTTGCATGCCTTATAATAATATCAATATCATTGTTACTAGAATAACATGCCATAATACAACAATCAATATAACAATTATACATAGAAGGATTATAATCTAACACAATAAAATCATCATAACGTTGTTCAAAACTATAAAAAAAATATTGTCTAGAGTAATTCTAACACCATTGCGGTTAAAGTTCAAATTAAAACCTATATATAGAAGAACAGACACAGAGACTAAGTTTCGTCGAATCTGTAAAAAATACAGGAGGCCATGCAACATGAAAGATAGGCCACCACACATATCCATTCTGCAAGTGCCTATCCTTTTGACGTCAAGCTTTGCAATATTTTTTCACATATACATGCATTGATTTAGGTGAAACTCAACAAAACTATACAAATATTTCTCTCTCGTGGCTCACATGATCGGTGGCATCTGAGTCTATAATCCATACAAGATAAGATTCAGTTAGTAAACAGTACTAGAAACATATATAGCTCTTAGAGATATATTTTGAAATGCTAACTTTTTCAGCTCAGTGCACTCACGACTAAATGCCTTGGAACTTGAAAAATGTATCACTTCATCTTGATCTTGTCTTTCTTCTTGTAGAACCATTTTTCCTTCTTGGAATTTGGCTTGTTTCATTTTAAGGAGAATCCTTCTCCGGTCTCCTTACCCTTTCTGTCATTTTTCTAACTTCTCTTGCGCTTGAAGCTTGAACTCTTTTTTTCACTTGATTCTGCCACAAAAGCATAAGGTATAGCTTTAGCAGCACCAAGTCATTCGTCTTCAAGATCCACTTGACTGGCAACATGAGCAAAAGTTTTGATGTTGTTATTGTAGGTCTAGTTAATCTTGATATATTCTCAATTATTGGGAAGAGACCGAATCACTACCTGAACATGTTGCTCATTAAAGAGAACATGACCATCATTTTTGAGTTGAGCAGTCATATTTGATACCACCCTTAGATGTTTCATTACTATAATCATGACGCTTTTTGTACGCATCAAACTTGATTGTCAGATGTCTAAGGTGAGTCACAGTTGTACTGCCATATGCCTCAAATATCTGAGACTTAAATGGCTAATGCTTTCCAATCCAAACTAACTATATAATTAGACAATACAACTTATTTTGCCTCAAATATCTGAATTTGATTAGGTAAGGAAACATTAGGAGCCATTTTGAATTCCTTAAACTCTTTAAACTTCTTTTTCTCTTTCCCTTCGCTCAGCCTTTAATCCATTAATTCATTTTGCATCGCCATTGAGACATTCATGATAACTTCATACTCTGAGACTGAATCATTATAAAAATAAGTCTGGCAACGATGCATCCTTTTACGTTGTCCCTTTGCTCGATTTTGAGAATTCCCACATAGAGTAATTCGAGCTTAACTCCATCGAGCCATGTCTAAATAGGAACAAGAAACACATAGAATGGTTGTGACAATATATGTCACGATTACTCATAAAAGGCAATTAATTCAAGGGTCATTATCTTAATTAAAATTTATCTAAAAGGTTTGACCATTTCAGGACCACATAAAGTATCAGTAAAAGAACTGATTAAAACGTGAACCAAATTCCTTCAGACTCTAACACCATTATGCAGAATAAAAAAAAAGAAGAAACAGCTCTAGTTTTAGGAATATATCCGAAGAAACAATAATAATAGCACCATTGTTAGGAGGAAACAAAAAACAAAATCGGTGTATTTGATGTACTGGCAGAAAGGTTTCCTCTCTTCAGTTTGTCCACTAAGAGTTAAAGCCATTACAAAGAAAAATATAGACTTCCTGTAAAATAGCGTCATTAAATTCCATTTACATTAAATGTTTTTAAAAACCTTCCTTCAAGATTTAACGTGAACATTATTTTTGTCCATTAATGATAATTGAAAAAAATAACGTGGATTCTATTATAGCAGCCCACGTCAAATCACGCAACTGTAACGATTCGAACGGTCGTTTTGAGTTCTAGCATTTTATTTTATGATTCGAGGCTTCTAATAGATTAATTAGATATTTTATAACTTGCGCGTGTGGTTGGTTTTAATTTTCGAGAGTTTTGGGAGTATTTTTAGAAGAAGAGTTCTCATTTTGGAAGCTTTAAGTTGTTGGAGTTGACCAATGATTGACTTTTATATAAACAACACTGGAATGGTAATTTGATGGTTATGTTAGCTTCGTATGATGATTTTAGACTTGTACGTATGTTTGGTTCAGGTCTCGAGTTACCCGAGGTCATTTCGACACTTATAGTCGACAGTTAGAAATTTGAACTTTAGAACTTTTGAAATATTTGGTTTGATACATGATTTCTTGTTTTGATGTTGTATTTCATGTTTTCAAATTTCCATCAAGTTCGTGCTGTGTATATAGACATTTTAGGATGATTGGATGGAGTCTCGTAGAGCTCAGGTGAGTTTCAGGGTGGTTTAGGCCATTTTGGTCCATATTGCAATTGTTGATCTCCTGTTATGCAGCAGTGCTTCGTGAACGCTGAGCTAGTCTCATATTCGCAGAGAGAATTTTGGGATAGGGAAAATTCCTTCTTCGCGAACATGATGAGCTTGATGCGAACGCGAAGCATTGGGAGGAAATGACCTTCACGAATGCGACACCAATGTCGCGAACGCGATGCTTCCAGACGTTGGCCTTCGCGAATGCGAGAGATGGGTCGCGATCGTGATGAAGGCCGTGACACCAGGTACTTAAATGCTAAAAATCAGGAATGAAACCATTTCACCATTTTTGAGACCTAGACCTCGGGAGGAGACGACTTTTGGAAGAATTGTTTCCCCAACTTTTAAGATTGGTAATTTTAACTTAGTTTTAATTTAATTTCAAGATTTTTCATAGATTTTCACTCTTAAACTAGAATTTATTGAATTTGGGATTTCATCAAAGGTTGAACCTTTATTGATTGGGGATATTTTTTTTTAGTATTGTTTGACTTTCTTAGATGATATTTGACTAGGTTTTGATTGTTTTGAGGACTATTACTAAGTAAAACAATATTGGATTGTTGAATTTGTTTCGAAATGAGGTAAGGGTCTTGCCTAGCTTTGTTGAAAGAATTTTTGCTAAAAATGATATTGTTTGCTATATGCGGGGGTGATGCACATGCGAGGTGACTGTAACGACCCGACCAGTTATTTATCTTTCTAGAATCTTGTTCCCATAGTTAAGACTTCCTATAAGTGCCTTTCCTATTTTATGGCTTGTGGGACAGGTTGGTTTGGTTTTGGAAGGGGTTGGTTAAATTCGTAACACTTAGTTCCATAATAGTGGCTTCAGGTGGCCAAGTTTGACTTAAGTTAATATTTTGAGTAAATAACCTCGAAATTGGGATTTGAAGTGTCAATAGGTTCGTATGGTGATTTTGGACTTGGGCGTATATTCGAATCGAATTTCGGGTAGACCGGGAGTATTTCGGCACTTATCGTTAAATGTTAGCATTTTGAAGGTTTTAGAGTTTTTTAAGTAAGACTTGAGGTGGACTTTGGTATTATCGGATTCCATTTGGCATTCCGAGCATGGGAGTTAATTCATTTTATCATATAGGACTTGTGTGTAAAATTTTATTTCATTCTAAGTTGTTTAAGTATGATTCATTGCGTTCGGAGTTAGTTGGAAGAAATTCGAAGTTTAAAAGTTGATTAATTTAGTTTTGGAGTGTGATTCTTGATTGCAATACATTTTATGTATTTCGAGACCTCGAGTAGGTCCAGATTATGATTATGTACTTGCTAGTATATTAGATAGGGTCCCGGGTGGCTCGGGTGAGTTTCGGACCACCCGGATCAACGTTTAAGTTGTCAGATTTTGTTGATATCCTGTGTGTATCGCGATCGTGGAGAAGGCATCATGATCGCGAAGTGATATGCGGAGCTTAGGAAGAGTTTTTCTTTGAGAAAGCACAGGGGGTATCGCGATCGCGGATGGTTGTTAGGCAGGGCTTCGTGTTCACGTGGCTGAGGTCGCAAACGCAATGAGTTAGTGGCTTGGGCCAGGGAAGGCAGCTGGTCTACGCGATCGAGTTATGGCAATCACGATTGCGGAAGAGGATTTGCAGAGGCAGTAGGCATTGGCCTTTGCGAACGCGGAACGTTGAGGGCAGTGTGCATTGCGAACGCTTTATGATAATTGCGAGCGCAATGAAATATTTTTGGGCAGGGGGGAGTTTGGTCTTCACGATCGCGAGGCTATTTCTGTGATTGAGATGAAGAACACCTAGGCAGAAAGTGATATTAATACAGGACTTAGGCTCATTTCATCACATTTTCTCTTAGCTTGGGCGATTTGGCAGCTTTTTGAAGGGGCTTTTTCATCAAGTGTCATAAGTTAAGAGATTCTAACCAATTGTGAGTTAAATAGATGCATTAGGTGTGAATTTTAACACGAAAATAAGTAGAATTTGGGAATTTTATTAAAAAACCTAGAATTTGATAAATATGAGATTTGACCACGAAATTGGTTATGAAATTTGGTATAAATTATATATTTGAGTTCGTAATACCATGGGTAACATTTATCTTCGAAAATTTCCAGAATCCGGGAACGTGAATTTGGGGTTGACTTTTGTTGACTTTTCAAGTGGCGTTGGGAACTGACCCTAATAGTTGAATTATGAGTTTTTGAGCATAGATTGATTGGTTTGTACATCCTTTGACTAGTTTTGAGTTGCTCGGCGTTGATTTGAGGTGATTAGTGAGCTGTGGGAGCCAAGTAGTGGACTTGAAAGCAAGGTAAGTCTCTTGCCTAATCTTGTAAAAGAGAATTATCCCCATAGGCATTTTAATCATTGTGTGCTATGTGTTATGGGTGCTATGTACGTATGAGGTGACGAGTGTTCGTGCATAGCTAGATTTATGTTTGCGTCCAGGTAGACTTAGACCTACAACATACCTTAACGGTATTACTTGAATTAAACTTGCTTGTTTGATTACTTGGATTCATAAATAAGATTTAGACTATAATTTACGTATTGACCGAGCCTCTTTACCTTGAATTTTAGCGGGATATTTGATGTTTTCTTGTATTTCCATCCTCGTATTATGTTTATGTGATTAGTAGTTTCATGTCTTCTTGACCCGTACGTATCTTCGTGGGTGGGAAAGTTTTCTCTATTCCTGTGGGATCGGCGGTATGCCTCGGTAGTGCTATGAATGAGCATTATAGATTGGGTCGTGCGACCACATCAGCATTGTGAGTTGCATCTATGAATCGGGTCATACAACCTCGACAGAGTACACTATTATTATGGATCGGGCCGTACGACTTTGGCAGAATTCGAACGTAATATTCGATAGTGTGTCAGAGTACACATGTGTTATTCATGACTTGAAATTTGCCATTATCTTAGTTATCCTTGTTTCGTTCGAGGAAGCATATAGTACTTGATGATTTCACAACTATTTTTATGTTGAAAATCATGTTATTTATATTTATCTATTTTGTTGCTACTTGTTAGGCTTCATGCTTGTCTACTGATGTTTGGCATATTTCGATATGTGTTGATGTTACTTTGCCCATGTTTTAACCACTTTTTGATATTATTTAATCTTTAAAACACCCAACATGGTGTAATTATTGGTTTGATGACTAATTAAGTTATGTGTGACGATTTAAGGTGTTCGGAGTACAAAATATGAAGAAAAGGTGGTTTAGCCAGAGGAAGAAGGGTTGGATGCGTCGCATCCAACCTAGGAAAATATCATCCTGCATGCAACCTTAGCAGTGAAGTTGGGCCATAGCGTCCGCCATCGCGTGCAAAGCTGAGAAATAGAGGACAAGGTGGATGCGTCGCATCCACCTTCGCAGGAAAAAATTGAAATGGAGGACAAGGTGGATGCGTCGCATCCACCTTAGCATCAATCCCTGAAGCCGAATTGGACTAGGAATAGGAGAGCTTTGGCCCACGACTTTTGTACGCAATATATAAGCTAAAAACGCCTCTTTTAGGTTATCTAACATATTGGGAAGGGGGAAAAAGCCACGACAAAGCTGTGGAGGCCGGAATTCATCAAGTTTCATCTTTCTCCCACCAAACTTAGTAATTTTTATGTTTCTTTGTATGATTTGTTGTTTGGCTACCATGTCTATGTGGAGCTAAACTTCACGTTCTAGGGTTGTGGTTCTTTCATGACTATTGTTATTCGGATATTGATTTTGACTACTTGATTTATCATATTAGTTTATTTATTCATTCTTGCACTTAATTATTTAATTGCTTGATCACCAATTGAATATTATCTACGAATCTAGAATTGAACTCGAAAGTGGGAATTCTATATTGCATATAAGATTGAGTAGGGCAAGTTCTTGAACTCGGGCATCGGGGAACGGATTCGTGGTTAGGATAGACATATACCTAATTGCCTTGCTTGGTTGATTTACAGGAATTATAAATGCGTTCTTGTTGATTCTCACTCCATAGACATATAGGCGTTAAGTTAGCTGGAATAGGCGAGTAAGAACTCGACAGATTCTTATGAGCAATATTAACCCTGTCAACCAATAAGCTAGATAAATTAGTCGGTCAATTCAATTGAAGAATACAATAGGATTGTTAGATAGACCATAACCCTAGATCTTTTTTATTACATTGATATCATTAAAATCTGCTCTTTCTCTGTTCAAAGTTTATTATTTATATTTTTCTTATTTAATTAGTTGGAATAAAATATTTTTAGATTTAATTCTTGTTTAGATAATTAGGATAGTCTAATTTAGTTAATAGTTAATCATAAGTCCTCGTGGGTTCGACATCCGACTTTTAGTCACTTTATTACTCGACGACCGCGTATACTTGCGTGAGTGTGTTTGGTCGCAACAAGTTTTTGGCGCCGTTGCCGGGGACTTAGAAATTAGCTACGTGACTAAGTTAAGCTTTTATTAGATATTTGTTTTCAAGTTTTAATTTTTAGTTTGCCTGGTTTGTGTCAACGCAGGGTCTTCTCTCGAATGCAGAGGAGTAGAAGTGCAAACAACCTCATTCCTCTTGATCCAGAAATCGAACGAACACTACATAGAGTGAGAAGGGAACACGAAGCTAGAACGAGAATAGAAAGAGATTTGGACATCGCAGTCCAACCACAGCCAATAGATATGGCAGGCAATGAAGAGCGTCCGGTAATTGAAGCCGCAAGGCCCAATCTTGCGAATATGACTCAGGCTATTGTGAAGCCTGATATCACTGGGCATTTTGAACTCAAACAGTACATGGTACAGCTGATTCAGTCCACAGGACAATATGTGGGTCTATCTCATGAGGACCCGCAGAGGCATATTCAGAACTTCTTGGAAATCACGGACACTTACAATTATCCGAACGTCTCCAAGGACTATGTCAGGCTGACACTATTCCCTTTTTCACTGTTGGGGGAAGCTAAAGAATGGTTGCAAAAGGAGCCCGCGAACTCTATCCACACTTGGGATGATCTAGCAAGGAAATTCCTGATCAAGTTTTTCCCAACTAAGAAGACAAAGTCGTTGAGGAGCCAAATTCTTGGGTTCCAACAACGGGATGGCGAGACACTTCGTCAAGCTTGGGAAAGATACAAGAAGCTACTCAGAGACTGCCCGCATCATTGTCAAACTGATGAGGTATTGGGTCACACTTTTGTTGATGGGTTAGATGAAGCATCAAAGATGAATCTTGACTCAGCTTGTGGGGGTAGTTGCATGGCAAGACCGTATAGTGAAGTACAACTCTTGCTAAATAATTTCACTGCTAATGACCATAATTGGCAAGGAGAGGGGGATTCACGAAGGGGAATTAAACAGAAGGCCGCCGGTTTGATTGAGCTTGATGACTTTTCCGCCATGAGAGCCGATATAGCAAAATTGGCAAATCAGATGAATAGAATGACAACACAACAAATGCAACATGTACAGCAGATGTCTATTTGTTGCGAACTATGCGGAGACAGTCATATGATTGACATGTGCCCCACGAATCCTGAATCTATATACTATGTGGGGCAACAAAACAGAGGTCCTATGAATCAACATGCGCAATATGGGAACACTTACAACCCAAACTGGAGGAATCATCCTAACTTCTCATGGGGCGGAAGTCAACAGAATCAGTATAGGCCTCAAGGGAATTTTACTCAACCTCAGAAGCCACCCCAACAAATGGAAGAAAGTACGAATGACTTGCTGAAAAAGTTGTTACTAGACAATCAACAGCTCAGGACCGATTTCAGAAATCTTGAGAGGCAAATGGGGCAGTTAGCAGCAAACCAAAATACTAGACCTACAGGCTCACTTCCCAGTGATACAGAGAAGAACCCTCAAATTAATGCAGTTACACTTAGAAACGGGAGGGAACTAGAGGAAGTGCCAAGGAAGATAAAAGAAAAACCTATACCTGGGGGGAGTTGACACCTAAGGCAACACAAGAGTCAAAGGAAGATGATGCAAGTTCAGAGCGAATGGAGGTTACAAGGCCACCACCACCTTTCCCCCAAAGATTGCAGAAAAGGAATGACGATCGCATGTTCAACAAATTTCTCTCCATGTTGAGTCAGGTTCAATTAAATATTCCATTAGTGGATGTACTTCGTGAAATTCCAAAGTACGCTAAGTACATAAAAGACATAGTGGCTCATAAGAGGAAATTGACTGAGTTCGAGACGGTTGCACTTACTGAGGAGTGCACATCAAGGGTCCAAAACAAGCTTCCCCAAAAGCTTAAGGACCCTGGCAGCTTCACCATTCCAGTACAAATCGGTAATATTAACGTGGGACGTGCTCTGTGTGATTTGGGTGCAAGCATAAATCTGATGCCTTTATCCTTGTTTAAGCAATTAGGTCTGAGAGCTCCGAGACCAACCACCGTGATGTTGCAATTAGCTGATATGTCCATAGCCTACCCCGAAGGAGTGATTGAAGATGTGCTGCTGCAAATTGGAAAATTCATCTTCCCAGCTGACTTCATTATTCTAGACTTCGAGGCTGATGAACAAGTTCCAATCATATTGGGACGACCTCTCTTGGCTACTGGCGATGCAATAATTAAAGTGAGAGAAGGGAAAATGATTATGAGAGTGGACAACGAGGAAGCAGTCTTCAATGTCTACAAAGCAATCCAACTCCCCCGCCACTATGAGGAGCTCTCTATGATATCTGTGGTGGAGGTGGATGAGAAACTTCTTGACACGAGTGTATATCTAGGCGACTGTTTAGAAAAAGCAATCATGATGTTTGATAGCTTGGAGATGGATGATGAGGTTGAGGAGATGATGCATATCCTAGATACATCATGTGGTTACATGCAAGGAATAATCCCGTTTGAGCCCCTGAATAGGCCAAGTGGCCCCCCACCAAAGCCGTCAATTGAAAAAGCTCCAAATTTGGAACTTAAACCCCTACCCCCTCACCTTCAATATGCTTATTTGGGAAGTTCTGACACTTTACCTGTTATTATTTCTGCTCACTTGTCTAAATTACAGGAAGAAAAGCTATTAAGGGTGTTACGTGAGCACAAGCGAGCAATTGGGTGGACAATGTCTGACATTAAAGGCATTAGTCCAGCTTTCTGCATGCACAAAATCCTCATGGAGGACGGACACAAGCCAAGTGTAGAACACCAACGCCGACTAAATCCAATCATGAAAGAAGTGGTAAGAAAAGAAGTGATTAAGTGGCTTGATGCAGGTATTGTATTTCCAATCTCTGATAGTAAATGGGTAAGCCCCGTTCAATGTGTGCCGAAGAAAGGGGGGATAACCGTAGTAGTTAATGAAAATAATGACTTAATTCCTACAAGAACTGTAACTGGATGGAGAATTTGCATAGATTACAGAAAACTGAACAATGCCACCCGGAAAGACCACTTTCCCCTTCCTTTTATTGACCAAATGCTTGATAGATTAGCTGGCCAGGAATACTACTGTTTCCTGGATGGTTATTCGGGGTATAATCAGATTGCTATAGCCCCAGAAGACCAAGAGAAAACTACATTTACATGTCCTTATGGCACGTATGCGTTCAAGAGAATGCCCTTCGGTCTTTGTAATGCACCTGCGACTTTTCAAAGGTGTATGATGGCTATTTTCACTGACATGGTTGAAAGATATGTAGAAGTATTCATGGACAATTTTTCTGTGTTTGGATGTTCTTTTGATAGTTGTTTGATGAACCTTGATAAAGTGCTAGCTAGGTGTGAAGAGACGAACTTGGTGCTAAACTGGGAAAAGTGCCATTTCATGGTACGTGAAGGTATAGTTTTGGGGCACATGGTTTCAAAAGATGGTCTACAGGTGGATAAGGCAAAGGTGGAGACGATCGAAAAATTGCCCCCGCCGACATCCATCAAAGGCATTCGCAGTTTCTTGGGTCATGCAGGTTTTTATCGTCGTTTCATTAAAGATTTTTCGAAAATTTCTTCCCCTTTGTGCAGGCTTCTAGAGAAAGACGTTACCTTCAAGTTTGATAATGCATGTCTGAAAGCATTTGAGGAGCTGAAGGGAAGATTGGTGACTGCACCAATTATCATTGGCCCCGATTGGGCACAACCATTTGAGTTGATGTGCGATGCAAGTGACATAGCAATTGGAGCGGTGTTGGGGCAAAGGAGGGATAAAATCTTTCACTCCATTTATTATGCAAGCAAAACTATGAATCCAGCTCAGATGAATTATACAGTGACTGAAAAGGAGTTGCTTGCAGTGGTGTGGGCGTTTGACAAGTTCAGATCCTATCTAGTGGGAACCAAAGTCATCGTCTACACAGATCATTCAGCTATCAGATACCTATTTGAAAAGAAAGACGCCAAGCCGAGGCTGATTCGTTGGGTCCTCCTCTTGCAAGAATTTGACTTAGAGATCCGAGATCGAAAAGGGACAGAAAATCAAGTGGCCGATCATTTGTCCAGATTAGAAAGTCGGAACCATGTAGCTGAAGGAGGGTCAATTAAAGAAACATTTCCGGATGAGCAAATATTAGCAATCACCTCAGGTGAAGCCCCATGGTATGTAGATTATGTGAATTTTATCGCAAGTGGGGTGACGCCACTAGAATGGACAGCTGACAATAGAAGAAGATTCCTACATGATGTAAGGTTCTACGTGTGGGATGAGCCATTCCTATATAGGCAGTGTGCAGATCAGTTGGTGAGAAGGTGTGTTCCTGAGGAAGAGATGAAGGCTATACTACATGACTGCCATGCGTCACCATATGGAGGTCATCACGGCGGGGATAGAACCGCCCAAAAAGTGCTACAATCAGGTTTTTATTGGCCAAAATTGTTTAAGGATGCACATGCCTTCGTTAAAAATTGTGATAGATGCCAAAGAACTGGAACTATCACGAGGAAGCACGAGATGCCCTTGCAAAATATACTGGCGGTAGAACTTTTTGATGTTTGGGGGATTGATTTTATGGGACCATTCCCATATTCTAACGGACACAGATACATCTTGGTGGCGGTCGACTATGTTTCTAAGTGGGTAGAGGCCATAGCTCTTCCTACTAACGACGCAAAGGTTGTGGTAGGCTTTGTAAAGAAGCACATCTTCACACGTTTTGGGACCCCAAGAGTGTTGATAAGCGACGGGGGAACTCACTTTTGTAACAAACTGCTGAATAATATTCTTGCAAAATACGGAGTCAAGCACAAAGTTTCCACTGCCTATCATCCCCAAACGAGTGGTCAAGTAGAAGTTTCCAACAGAGAGGTCAAGCAGATTTTGGAAAAGACAGTAAGTATGAATAGAAAGGACTGGGCCGGGAAGCTGGATGACGCATTATGGGCATATCGCACTGCGTACAAGACCCCAATAGGCACTTCTCCGTACAGGTTGGTTTATGGGAAGGCCTGCCATCTGCCCGTCGAGCTTGAACACAAAGCATATTGGGCGATTAAAAAGCTAAATATGGAGATGGACTTGGCCGGTGAGAAGAGATTGCTACAACTCAACGAGCTTGATGAGTTTCGATTGCATGCGTATGAAAATGCCAAATTGTATAAAGAGAAGACCAAAAGATGGCATGATAAGCATATCCAACATCGTGAGTTTGAACCAGGTCAAGAAATTCTACTGTTTAATTCAAGGCTAAAGCTTTTTCCAGGAAAGCTTAAATCTCGATGGTCGGGTCCGTTTGAAGTGGTTAGTGTGAAACCTCATGGTGCGATAGAATTGTGTGATAAGGGGTCCAATACGACATTCTTGGTAAATGGCCAAAGAGTAAAACACTATTGGGGTGGTGACATTGCACGTCACAAGACCACAATGGATTTAGTGGAGGCATGAAGAACATGTTGCGTCGTGCCGCGACGTTAAATCAGGCGCTTCTTGGGAGGCCACCCAAGTTAGTTAGTTTATTTTTATTTTTATTTTTTAAATTTTTTTTTTCTTTCTTTTTGTAGGACATAGATCTTATTCAAAAAAAAAAAAAAAAAAACTAAAAAGTTCCCCAGATATGAGAAAACGAGGCGGATGCGTCGCGTCCCCCTCAGCAAAAAAAAAAAAAAATTTTTTTTTTTGACGGGCCAATTGCTCAAGGCAGTGAAGTCTGCCTATCGCGCCCGTGTCGCGTCCGAAAATTTTTGAAGGAAGACAAGGGGATGCGTCGCGTCAAAGCTCGCACGCACAGGTAAGTAATATATATTTTAACACATCTTAAGATAACCTATTCGAAAAAAACGTTTCTTGCGACGCATCCACTCGTCTCTTTTTGGCGACGCCTACGAATGCAGAACAGAATTCTCTCATCGAAATTGTAACGCATACAAACGCAATAAGCTCAAACGCGACAGGTACGCATCATCCTCTTCGTTCTTCCGTTGGCTTCTCTCCTAATTCGTCTCTCCTCCCTCCTTCAATGGTAGCAACAAGTAGGTTTTGCAATTTCAAAATTTTTAGGGCTGTCGTTCTTGGTAGTTGTAATGGTTGCGAGATGATAAACTATAATTCCATTCATCTCGTCCAACTTTGGGAGGGTAGTTGCATTGCTCAACTGATAGAATGAACTAGGCACACTTGTTGCATACCACATGTTCGACGAATTGTCCCTGAGGAAAATTTAGGCGTCGGTGAAGTCTGAGTAACCGAGCAACATTGGTGTATGCTTGAGAATAAGTGTGGGGTCGAGTGAGGGGCTATGTGAAATTGAATTTTTGAAGAGAGTTATCACATACTTGCTGAAAGTCATGAGCTACAATTCCATGAAGAGTGAATGGCATGACTTTACGAATAAATTGAAGTCTGCAAGCTGTTGCAATTGCTTTCAAGCTGAACTTCGCTGTTTCATCTGCTAATTGTTGAATTCTTTGCATTGCAGGTACTTAGATTCGTAAAATGACAGCAGTGAGTAAACCATCCAAGCAACAAGACAAAGATGGTAACAAGCAACCGCCCAAAAAGCCTACCGGAAGGGCAGCGGGCGGTCCAAATCCACAGAAAAAAGGAAGCGGACGGAGAAGGAAATGGAACTGCTGCCTAGGCAGTTAAGTGATGATTCAGAGCAAGAGGAGGAGGAAACATTGGTCAGGAGGACAGTGAAGAAGGGTATTACACCAAGCAAAGGAATAGAGATAAGAGAGCCTGTGACATACCAAAGAAAAGCTTCGAGAATGAGTGCTCCGACTGATAAAGGGAAGGAGAAGATTACTACAGAATCTGAATCCGATTCCGATTCGGACAATGACCACCTACAGGTCAACATGAGTGATGAAGACGAGGGTGAACCCATAGACCGAGTTGATTGGGAGAAATACTTTGTTAATGAGAAGGCATTCCGAGCCTATAAGAAGATACTGGTTTCAAAGAAGTATATTCCGGAAAAGCCGATAAACATCGGACCACTTAAGACAAAGTACTCAGAGTTTCTAAAGTCAATTCGAGAGGTGCAAAAATGGGGACCCATTCTGAAAGGTCACGGCAAAGCCAACCTCACCATTGTTAGAGAGCTCTACGCCAATTGGCGTCACGCAAGGGGAAACATTGTGCGAGTAAGAGGGGTAGATATTAATGTGTCAGCTGAAGCTCTGAATAACTTCTTAAGGGTGCCACACACACTTACAGACAGGTTTGACGCCATATGCAAAACACCAGATTATGCACACATTAAGTCTGTCCTATGCCCTACCAGGAAGGATGCAGAATGGAAGCATGGGAGTATGGAGTACCACTCTATAGCCAAGGAATTCATGAGTGCGTTAGCACGTGTGGCTCTAAATTTCATTTGTAACCGCCTGCTGCCATGCCAACATAAAACTGATGTCCCTCGTTACCGCGCACTCGTATTATATGCTTTATTAGAGGGGATACCACTCAACTTCGGAGCCATCATGCATGATCAAATGCAGCGAACCAGGATGAATTACAAGTGGAGGCTGTTCTTTGCTAATACCCTAACGGCTTTTTTAACAGAGAGGGGAGTACTATGGGACAAGGAGAATGACGACATTGAGGCTAAAGCTCCAGGACCATATGATGTCACTCATGTTCTAGAGCCGAACAAGGGAAGGTCTTCTAAGCTCACCATTCAACAATTATTTGAGCATATGCAAGCAGATATGCAAGAGAACAGGGCTGAGCTGATAGCGACTCGTGTCGAGTTGAGTGCCACCAGGGATGAGTTGAGACAGACTCGTGCGGATTTAAGCCGAGTTCAGACCGAGCAGGCCACGATGATGAAGGAGATATCATTACTCCTCAGAGCTCTGGTTCAATGTGCAGGTACAGACATCTCCCAGCTGATTGCATCATCCACTGCCGGACCATCCACTCCTGTTCCTCCCATAGTCACCGAGGCTCCACTCAACAGGCCTACTGAGGTCGCTGTAACACCTGATACAGAATCTGCACCAGTTGTTGATGATAGGAATGCTATGGATGCAGATGCTCCTCCATAGACTGCGGATGAGCCCTCCACCTTGACTTGAGGGAGTTCTTCTCACCCTACTTTACCTTGTTTGTGTGCGTTGGGGACAACGCACAGTCCTATGTGTGGGGTGGGGGTGATTCATGTTGATGTATGGATGAATGTACTAAAATATTCACTGGATTAATGGCATAAAATAGCTGTAAATTCATCTATATGGAGTAACTGTCAGTTTATCTATCAGTTTATCATTATGATAAAAAAAATAAAAAAAAATAAAAATATATATATATATATATATATATATAGTATCTTTGTAGATAGTAATAATCCCCTGTGGTTTTTCTTTGTGTCTCGATTCTTTTCCATGGGATGTAGTTTGAACCGGGTAATTTTGTTTTCTTTTTAGAGTAGAGTAGGAATGTAGGGAATAAAAGGAGGAAGAATGATGAACCTAGGTGACCTTGACTTGGTTGATAATGGCATATTTAGGCTTTTACATATGTAATATCTTCCCTTCTCACTCTGAAATTATTGATGATGCCTTGTTAAAACGGATAGCATGTTTTGTGGCGCCTATTTCTCATTTTCTTGACTTGTGTTCACTTTGCGCTTAATGCTTAATATCTCGTTGCTCCGTGAATACTTGCATTGTTTGAGAGTCGGAATGTGACCGTCCTTAGCGAGTCATGTGCCATGTGTGGTGAGGTTTTTGTGTAGTCCATGTAGTGTACTTGTGTCTAGAACTTGCCCGGTATGTGAGTTGAAGCGAAATTTTAGGTGATGCTCGGTTTGAAAAATGATTTTAGGCTTTCTTTGATCTTTTTGAGCTTATTGCTTATCACAAATAAAATCTATCCCTAGTTAAACCTTTTGAGCCTGTAGACCTTTTATTTGGTACCCACATTACAAGCCTATACCCTTTTTATTCTTAATTGACATTGTTTTGATCCTTTTACCTCTTAAAGCACTTTAATTGTTAGATGAGCGCTAAAAGAAGTAAGAAGGGACTAAGTGTGGGGTGACTTTTGAGTGGAACCAATGAAAGAAAGAAGGGTGCACTTATTTTGTAAAATAATACGCCACTAGCGAAAATTGAAAGAAAAAAAAGAAAAAAAAAAAAGAAAAATATAAATGAATAAATTGTTGTCTTGTTCTTGCTAGTGGGTATGAATTAAAGTAGTGCTTAAAGAAAGAGGAAATATTGTTGGGGTGATATTATTTGTGAAATTGAAGTGGTGTTGAAGAATTTGCGCTTAAGTTATTTGATGATGTGTTAAAGTGCTTAGGAGGTTGAGTCACTATTCCTAAAATATATCCTACCCGTCCCTTAGCCCACATTACAACCATGAAAAAGTCCTAATTGATTTTAGATCGAGCGAGCTTACATTAGTAGAGATTTACATTAAGGGCAAGCCTATGGTACCAACTACATGCATGTGACTTCTTTTGTGAGAGTGAGCGATTTTCTTTGTGAGCATGAGATTCGAATGTGTGGATTGATTCTACTCTCTCTGCTTTTGTTGTGAGGGCACATGGTTTCACGAGGGATAGGTAACGTTATTAGACTTCTCTATGATGTTGGTTGTTCAAGCCATGAGTGCATTGTGACATTGAGTCGGTTTTTGAGGTTAGGATTGTTGTGAGCATGTTGTCTTTGTTCGAATATGTTTAAAGAAGGGCATAAGAAAAGGGAAGTGTGTTGATGCATAGTCTAGAGCCTAATTGTAGCAAATAACCATGGTCATAGATGTAGTGTGCTTTGAATGATAAGAGCTTAATTTTATTTTGTTTACTATAGTGATGGTTTGTTCGAGGACGAACAAAGGTTTAAGTGTGGGGTAGTGATGTTTGGCATATTTCGATATGTGTTGATGTTACTTTGCCCATGTTTTAACCACTTTTTGATGTTATTTAATCTTTAAAACACCCAACATGGTGTAATTATTGGTTTGATGACTAATTAAGTTATGTGTGACGATTTAAGGTGTTCGGAGTGCAAAATATGAAGAAAAGGTGGTTTAGCCAGAGGAAGAAGGGTTGGATGCGTCGCATCCAACCTAGGAAAACATCATCCTGCATGCAACCTTAGCAGTGAAGTTGGGCCATAGCGTCCGCCATCGCGTGCGAAACTGGGAAGTAGAAGAGAAGGCTGGATGCGTCGCATCCACCTTCGCAGGCAAAAATTGAAATGGAGGACAAGGTGGATGCGTCGCATCCACCTTAGCATCAATCCCTGAAGCCGAATTGGACTAGGAATAGGAGAGCTTTGGCCCACGACTTTTGTACGCAATATATAAGCTAAAAATGCCTCTTTTAGGTTATCTAACATATTGGGAAGGGGAAAAAGCCACGACAAAGCTGTGGAGGCCGGAATTCATCAAGTTTCATCTTTCTCCCACCAAACTTAGTAATTTTTATGTTTCTTTGTATGATTTGTTGTTTGGCTACCATGTCTATGTGGAGCTAAACTTCACGTTCTAGGGTTGTGGTTCTTTCATGACTATTGTTATTCGGATATTGATTTTGACTACTTGATTTATCATATTAGTTTATTTATTCAATCTTGCACTTAATTATTTAATTGCTTGATCACCAATTGAATATTATCTACGAATCTAGAATTGAACTCGAAAGTGGGAATTCTATATTGCATATAAGATTGAGTAGGGCAAGTTCTTGAACTCGGGCATCGGGGAACGGATTCGTGGTTAGGATAGACATATACCTAATTGCCTTGCTTGGTTGATTTACAGGAATTATAAATGCGTTCTTGTTGATTCTCACTCCATAGACATATAGGCGTTAAGTTAGCTGGAATAGGCGAGTAAGAACTCGACAGATTCTTATGAGCAATATTAACCCTGTCAACCAATAAGCTAGATAAATTAGTTGGTCAATTCAATTGAAGAATACAATAGGATTGTTAGATAGACCATAACCCTAGATCGTTTTCATTACATTGATAGCATTAAAATCTGCTCTTTCTCTGTTCAAAGTTTATTATTTATATTTTTCTTATTTAATTAGTTGGAATAAAATATTTTTAGATTTAATTCTTGTTTAGATAATTAGGATAGTCTAATTTAGTTAATAGTTAATCATAAGTCCTCGTGGGTTCGACATCCGACTTTTAGTCACTTTATTACTCGACGACCGCGTATACTTGCGTGAGTGTGTTTGGTCGCAACATCTACATTTATATACATTGTTATTGGACCACTAGTAAGTGTCGATATCGACCTCTCGTCATTACTTCAATAATGATGAGCTGAGACAAGGGTCAGAGTCCAACTCCAATAACCAGTGACAGTTCATAACAATATAAATAAGATGGTACAAGAAATAACTCAGAGATATGATGCTCAGCTCGTTCACTGTTACTGAAAATAGGCATGCTTTTCAAGTATAATAGTAAATCCCAAATCTTTCATAGAAAACAACAAAAATATGAGTAAGTTTGAAAACTATGATTTTTCCCAAAAACTTCCAACAACAGGTAAGACGTTTAATTATCAAATGGCATGAGGAAAGTATATCTCTATGCCTACATGTCAATGTATGCATGCCAACTGTAATATAATGTTCTGATGAAACCATATGCATACTCTCAGTAAATCAATGCACTCAGTCCTCACAGTCACTCAATCCTCCCAGTCACTCGGCACTCGCACTCAGTAGGTACCTGCGCTCACTGGGGGTGTGTACAGACTCCGGAGGGGCTCCTTCAACCCAAGCGCTATAATAAGTCAACCATGGCATAAATCAATAACATTTGCTACGGCGTGCAGCCCGCTCCTATCATAAATTAAGAATACTTGTTGCGGCGTGCAACCCGATCCCATAAATATACTCACAATCAGGCCTTCGGCCTCGCTCAGTCATCAATCTCTCCAGTCTCTCGGGCTCACAATGTCATGAAAATTAGCCCAAGAATAATGATATGATATATCAATAAATGGTAACAGACACTGAGATATGATATGCATATGAATGCGTATGACTGAGTATGTAATTGCAATGTAAGCAAATAACTCAACAACATAAATGAACTCATTGGGTCCCAACAGAATAAGCATGTAGCCTAGATATGGTTTCTAACATGGATCATAGCTCAATGGCTCTAGTACGTAGAAATGTCATGGTTACAAATAAGATCAGGTAACTACACAGTACCACAGAAATAACGGGGTCACAATTTACACGATGCACGCCCACACGCCCTTCACCTAGGATGTGCGTAACCTCAACACCAAACACATAACACGTATATTCTTGGTTCATACCCTCAGCACCAAGTTTAGAAGTGTTACTTAGCTCGAACAAGCCAAATCCAATACCGAGCAAGACAAACGATGCTCCAAAAATGTCATCCCACGCGTACCGACCTCCAAACGGTTCAAAACTAGCCAAAAGGAACTCAAGAATATCAAATAATTCCTAAGTAAATAATTCCAAATGATAAAGGTCGAATCTTTAATCAAATCTCCAAAGTTAATCAAAAAGTCAAACCCGGCCCCACAACTCGAAATTCGATGAAACTTAAAAAATCCGACAACACGTTCAATTACGAGTCCAACCATACTAGTTTTACTCAAATACGACTCCGAATCGATATTCAAAACTCTAAACTTCACTCTATGTAACTTTGGACCCCCCCCCCCCCCAAATTTCTCTTTAAAATTCACAATTCAATTACCAAAAATTGAGATAGATTCACGAAATATAACTAAAACCGAGTAGAGAACACTTATCCTAATTCATATGGTGCAAATCGCCTCAAACATTGTCCAAAGCCGAGCTCCCCAACTCAAAATATGACCAAATGAACAAACACTCGATATTAAATAATTTTGCCCAGTTGTTCTACCTCGTTTCGTATGACAAACGATCCCGAAACTTACTTTTGATGCCTCCAATAGATTTCTTGTAAAATCTAGTGAAGTTAGACTTTTAAATCACTCCATTTGACCTTATAATGAAGGAGATATGTTGGTTTCAATATTTGAAAATACTATAGATTTTTAAATATGAAGTCAGTGGTAATTTCATAATTAATTTGAAGAAATTCAAGCAACCCAATTCTTAGTAAAATGATCATAAACTCCTCATACGATGTCCAAATTCGACGATTGTTTTTGCTATAGCTCCGCAATTACGATACGGATCTAATTATTCAATCAAAACAGAAATTGGAGCATATTTTCTTAATGTGATACCATTTATGCTTGTCGAAACGACATCGAAACATTAAAAAAAACAAGCGCAACACAACCCAAACCTATCCGAAACTCACCCGAGCCCCTCGGGACCCCGTTTGAACATACCAACAAGTCTTATAACATAACACGGACCTACTCGAGGCCTCAAATCACGCATTACAACATTGAAACGACGAATCGCACCTCAAATCAAATTTAATGAACTTTCGAACATTCGACTTCCAAAAACTCGCGCTAAAACATATCAAATCGACTCAGAATGAACTCAAATTTTGCACACAAGTCCCAAATGACATAACAAATCTATTCCAATTCCCGGAATCACAATACGAATCCAAAAAAATCCTTAAAGTCAACTCTCGGTCAAACTCATGAACCTTTCAAACCTTCAAATTTCCAACTTTCGCCAATTAGCGCTGAAACCTTCGAGAAATATCCAAATGCAAATTCGGGCATACGCCCGAGTCCAAAATCACCATTTGTACCTAACGGAACCATCAAATCTCCAATCCGAGGTCAAACACTAAAAAAGTCAAACTTAGTCAACTCTTCCAACTTTAAAGCTTCAATTATGAAATTCATTCTTCCAACAATTCTGAAATACCTGAAAAACCAAAAACGCCGATATAGACAAGTCGTAATACATCATACGGAATTACTCATGCCCTCAAACAACCGAGTGAAGTGCAAATTCTTAAAACGGTCAGGTCATTACATTCTCCCCTACTTAAACATACGTTCGTCCTCGAACGTGCCAAGAGTCATTCCAAGGCCATCAAACCGCCGTGTAACCTTACCATGCACATACCCGGGGGTGTTCCCATGTCACTATAATCCATTTAAGCCCAACAACACAACATAACTGAAGATCATTACTCCAACCTTTGACCGTAAACCTTAGAATCAAATTTTCACATCCAGAGTTTCTTACAATACCCGAATCTCGCACCTACACTCTATATAAGTCTGAACAAGTTGTATAGAGCCATAACCATAACCCAAGATGTAATCACATGATGTACCACATAACTCAGATGCTTACAGCAATAACTTTTGACCACAGTAGCTGCTCAAAATACACCCAATACCGGTAATAAACCTCATATCAAATAAAACCTCATTCTAAAACCTTCGTACACTGTCGATGATGAAAGAAACATGCAGAAACTCTTAATCACTTATCAGATCAACAAGTCATGGAGCCCTCTCTCGTCCAATCAGAACCAAGACAAATACTAAACCGACTTCTGATATTATTCCTCCATACATGCTGTAATCAAATCCAATAGTAACCATTTCAGGCCCAAAGATTTGATCTTATCAAATACAAGCTACTCTACTGATATGGCACACCAATACTACCTAGAGCCAGAAACCTTGCAATCCATGCACCAATACGCAATAATTCAAATTCACTCAAAAATGAAACAATAAGAGAATCGTTCTGCAAGCTCAACAATTACCTCCACAACGCAGTGCTAAGAACCCATCACACACAGTAGAACCAAAACACACGAATCTATCACAAGGGATCATATCCAATCATAACCCAGTTGCAATACGTGACCCATCCAATGACCGATCCATATGAAATACCTCGAGCCCCAATGCTCAAAATCAACAACCATAAGTAATTCAACACCAAGTACACAAGTGCATGACCATAACCATGGATAATAAATTAACGCAATATACCACAGCTTGGAAAGATCATAACCAAGGCGCAATCAACCATTCCACACCGCAATCAACATCTCGCTCGATATTCGCTATAAGGCCCAAACAAAACCGCATCATGTGTGCAAAAAACCAATAAATCACAACCCCTCATAGCATAGAAGAGTAACTCATAGAACATATCCAAAAACTAACAATCTCAACTCTAACCAAATGTCACACCCCTCAACACAAACAGTTCTGAGTCAACAAATTCGACCTGGTGTAGAATACACATCCTCAGTGGGCCTACCAATGGGCCCCCAAATTAACTCCAGTCATCCATAAATAGATAAATAACCCTCCGAAAGTCCACAGTGACTGAACCATAATACATACTATCATCTGGCTAGCTTTGGCCACATCTTCACAGTCCACAACCATGAAACAATATGCTTCTGAGAACTCCTGGTCTCTAAATCCATAGAACACACAAACCACCATATTTGATCCCAACTCCACCGCCCGAATGTCTAACACATCTCCCATACACGATCATCCCACGAGAAATACTTCGATAATTCTTCCGTGCAACATAGCAAAATTTGAATATAAGCAGTCAATAACCCAGGCGAGTACTGCAATACTAATGAAGCATTCGTAAGTCAAAACTCGGTGCGCCTTATGATATGCACACCCTTCTCAGGCAATACCAAGTAGTTATAGCATTCATCTAAACATCAAAAACCGTCCATGCTATCTAAGAATTTATGATCTTCCCTTAAAAATTGAACCATGACCTTGCACATGCAAACCTCAATCCCACAGGACACACCACATTTATCATGCCATCATATGAAAAGCATGAGAATCTCATAATCAACTCTAAGTCACCAGCAGAATACATACCCGATCATTCAGAAACCTTCCATTTGATCCCATCCAATAGAAAATCACAATATGCAACATGCTCCTCACGCCGGTAGAAAATATCCATCTCCAACAGTGGTAGAAACCATCGAGAACTCTTCGAAACCCATTTGCACATAACCAAATCATCGGAACTGAATCTCTCTAACTCAACCAAGACACGCAGGTCGCCAAACCTAAGAGTATTGCCACAAAACACCTATAGAGACTCACCACATCATAAGTACCTAAAGAACCGATCATATCCATTACTGTGCTGATCCAACCTACTATCAAGTTGTTCTATTTCTCCGAGTTTCTTCTGAATTGCCTTCAAGTTGATACTTCTCCTCACCATAATACCATGATCCTCAACCAAAACTCACCCCACGAAATCCAAGAAAAAACCATGCCGCCCTAAGGCCCATAAGCCGTCGTATTCCTTCTTAAGCACCCCAAAAGTACCACAACGGAGCCACCCACTCTGAAGAGGTCTTTTGTGAATCTAAAGTCGTTTCCTTCACCTTCCTGATACTGAAATGTAGAATCCATAATGATATAGAAATACTACAAGTCTCGACATCATCTAATGTAAATCTCAGATTCTAGCCATATACAAATTTGAAAAATTCTCAATTGCCATATATAAATCTTGAACCCATTAGAACCCTCTCGAGATTTATCAACTCTGCTCAAATCTCAATTGCCCCACCCAAGCGGGCCAAACGACATGTGCCACATTAGCACAACAACACCCAAAGAAGTAACCCCGCCTTAACGCAATCAAGTAAATCCCTACTACATGCACACTACATCCGTCACGAATAACAAACTCAAATCATTTCATGATTCCCATATACCCATAAAGTATAATACATCATGCATCAAGAAATCTCCTTGCTTAAGTCATCCTCAAAACAAATATCTACAAGCCATAACCAATCCACAAGTATGGCTCAGACCGAAACCAATATAACACATAATAGTATAATCAACTCGTCGATAGCAGATTCCCCCACTTGGCTCAAAGCCATGGAATAAAACATCTGATAACTTACAATAACCACACCCCATTACCGCCATAATACCGTAGTGAGATTCAACTAAATCCTTCATAAACTCATGTAACGCAAACCATATAATACCTCAAATCACCTGCTAAGCTCACATTCATCTTTGTGACAGTCAGGCCAACTTTTGCAACCAATCCAAACTTAAATCGCAACACCTATACTTAATGGTAGAAAAGAAAGCCTCCACACGATATCATAAGGATCACACCTCCATAGACCACCCCGCATGAGATAACCCACTTGTTTGGCCTCAAACTGACATCTCTCCATACCCTTTTACAGTCACAACTACTACGCAATCACTTAATCTTCCTGATTCTGAACCCATCAACAAGACATGAGAATCTAATTCGTTCCACAATTAAACAACATGAAAGATCCTTCAACACACTCATAAATCGAGACTGTACATCACATCAAGACAGAAATCAAGCACCTAATAGTCCTTTTACATCTCAAGCAAACTCTTCTCAACACATTCGAACCATCCGAACACATCCCGCAGTCACATCATACTCATTATATAGCCATCCAATCACTTATCGATCCATAAATTCCACTAATAGGGACACTACCAGACTTATAAGCCCAATAGCGCATGCGCACACAACCAAAATCCCCGTGCTCAAGCTACAGTCAAAACCCGGCCTCAAGTCCTCTAGACTGGCCCATCATCAGCACACAAAAATCATATCTCGCACATCATCCATGGAATCAAAATTCATCGATGCACAGCTGATACTGAGCACTCACATGCGCATACCAATGCGTGGAAGAAATTCAAAGAGTTTTGCTTCAAACTGAATCAATGCCGCATGATAAGGAAAGAAATATGGGAAGTTTATCCTAAATGCCCTGTAGTCCCTCGAAGATAGGTATGTGCGTCATCATATCGATCTGCAAGACTCTACTAGATACTTGCTCATGACTCGTAGAACCTATGAACCTAGAGCTCTGATACCAACTTGGCACGACCCAAAATCTAACTAGTTGTGATGGCACCTAACCCAACCCGCTAGGTAAGCCAATTAACAACTATCCAAATTTAATGAGATTTATCAAGAAAAGAAATGATAAAATAATTGCTTTTATACAAGAATTTTCCAAGGACTTGTAGTACAAATCATGAGCTTCTAAGATTTAGAGTTTACAAAGCTGGTATGAAATAAATACGTCATCTGTTTGAAAAATACATGAACGGATTAAAGATTCTAAAGCTACCAAGGATAAGAGGTAGTTGTAACCAAGACTCAGGTACATCTTCATATTCAGCTCCCGCCATACACAACAACATCAACATCCAATATGTGTACGGAAGGTGCAAAAGTATAGTATGAGTACAACCGACCCCATGTACTCAATAAGTAACAAACCTAACTTTAGGTTAAAAGTAGTGACGAGCTGGGATAAAGGTCAGAGTCCAACTCCAATAACCAGCAACAGTTCATAAAAATATAAATAAGATAGTACAAGAAATAACTCAAAGATATGATACTCAGCTCGGTCACCGTTACTAAAAATAGGCATGCTTTTCAAGTATAACAGTAAATCCCAAATCATTCACCGAAAACACCAAAAATATGAGTAAGTTTGAAAACTGTAATTTTTCCCAAATACTTCCAACAACAGGTAAGACGTTTCATTACCAAATGACATGAGGAAAGTATATCTCTAATCCTACATATCAATGTATGCATGCCAACTGTAATACAATGCAGTGATGAAACCATATGCATACTCTCGGTGAATCAATGCACTCAGTCCTCCCAATCACTCATATCCTCATAGTCACTCAGTCCTCACAGTCACTCAATCCTCCCAGTCACTCGGCACTCGCACTCAGTAGGTACCTGCACTCACTGGGGGGTGTACAGACTCTAGAGGGACTCCTTCAACCCAAGCGCTATAATAAGCCAATCATAGCGTAAATCAATAACATTTGTTAAGGCATGCAGCCCGCTCCCATCATAAATCAATAATACTTTGTCACGGCATGTAATCCGATCCTATAAATATCCTCACAATCAGGCCTTCGGCCTCACTCAATCATCAATCTCTCCAGTCTCTCGGGCTCACAATGTCATGAAATCAGCCCAAAGATAATGATGTGATGTATCTTCACGCACTTAAAATTGGTTCATATTGTGAGGTTGAGACTTAATCAAGAGAGGAGTTTCTACTAAATAATTGAACTAATAACCAAGTGAATTCGAGAGACTCACTTGAACATTAAAAGTGAATTATCTAGAGTTAAATCCCAAACATGCATCTTGTACTTATCCTATCAACCTTATCTTCTCCCTATTCATATCTTCTTTTGCTTACTACTTGCGTTGTTTGTCACTAGTCAATAGTTTAGAATCTTAGTTAATTTAAGTTTTAATCATATAAACCTCAATTGTTGATCATCTTGGATAACAATCTAGCCACAAACTATGATAATATTGTTTAACTCCAATCCATATTATATTATACTATATTCGACTAGCGAGCATATTTAATGGTATGTTTCAAGCTCGTCAAATTTTGGCGTCGTTACCGGGGATTGGCGATCAACAGTGTTTGAAATAGTTTGTAGTGCTAATTCAGGAATTAGGTTTTAGTTTTTCTTTTCTCTTTTCTTTTCTATTTTATTTTCTTTATTAGTTAACGTTTTTTCAAGATTTTTTTTGTAGTACCTAAAAAGTTGGAGAAGATATTGTAGATATTGAACTCTAAATGTTGTGAAGATGGAGTACAACCAGCCTAAGAAAATGGTTGAAGAGTTAGCAGCTGAATATTATCAGTGGTCTGCTATGTGTTTTAAATGCGGGGGACATCATTTATGGGTTGACTGTCAAGCAGGTATGTATTCTTCCTATGGTTCGTATTTTGAAGAGTCTCACTCTGTTTCTAGTTCGTACATGTATGAGGATTCATATGGGCACAATCTTGATTCTGGTTGGGATGAATACCCTTATTATGAGTGGAATGGAAGCGAAGTGAGACAATCACCTCAAAGGGAGAATGATAGTTTGGAAGAGCTTGTGTATAAGTTCATAAATAAGCCGGTAGAGAGATTTACACAAGATGATGAAGCCATTAACAACCTAACAACGCAAGTGAGGCAATTGGTAAGTACACTGTCAGGAAGCGCATTGCATCGTGATGGTGAATATATGGAGGAGATACCCTGTGAGAATGAGCCTACCCAAAAGGATGAGCATCCACACAGAGAGCTTTTCATTGTTCAAGATGACTCTGATTCAATTGAGATGATCGAAAATAAGGCAGTGGTTGAGTGTGAAGTAACGGAAGAAGAGTTCAAACCCCCATCCACCTTTCTACATCTGCAACATGCAGTAGAAGAGAATGAGAAACAAATAGTCTTGGACATACCAGAGGAATATTCACTTGACCTTTCTTCTTTGTTTTCTTATTCTAACCTTGATCATGTGGATTTTATTTTTGGAAATTTACAGGAATATACATGGATTGATCTTGTGAAAGAATGCAGAAATAAGTTAAGGATCATCATGAACAAGCAATTCACCGCTCAAGATGAGGACAAGAAAGAAAGAAAGAAAAGAGCAGGTCTTGCAGGTATCCTTACAAGAATTGGGCTTAATGATCTCCATAAAGAATCCCAAGGAGCGAAAACGAGGAATGAATTCAGAATTAGAGGTGGAGTTCATAAGTTCTCGGAAAAAAAGTAAATTCAGGGAAGTTTTCGTTACCTTATGCTTTTTAATTATATTTCATGGGGATATGCCACAACTTAAAGTGTGGGGTGGGGGATATGATGTATGTATATATGTATGTATGTATGTATGTATGTAGGTATATTAGTTTTAGTTTTCTTTTGTTAGTTTGAGTAGTAGAGATAGAGAAAGAAATTGAAAAAAAAACATAAAATTTGAAAATTTTCAATTTTTCCCGACGATAAATATCATTCGACGGGTTTCTTAAGGGAATTAAGTCGAAAGAAAAATATAAAAAGATTTTTTTTGGTAGGTAGTGTATTAATTCCCCCTTGGATTTTCTTTGTGTCGCGGTTCTTTTTCAAGGGTTTTTATTTAAATCGGGTGTAGTTAGTTTTTATTTTGTTAGGTCTAGGGAACCTTGTGCTATGATTTCAATGGGAGGCAAT
The DNA here is from genome assembly GCF_000390325.3 of Nicotiana tomentosiformis. Taxonomy (NCBI): domain Eukaryota; kingdom Viridiplantae; phylum Streptophyta; class Magnoliopsida; order Solanales; family Solanaceae; genus Nicotiana; species Nicotiana tomentosiformis. The sequence goes on from NC_090816.1 coordinate 35,971,381, forward strand.
ATATCTTGACTTCGTTATGCCTTAAGAATAGTAAGTGCTTTAGTTGTGACGCTTAGGCTCAGTTTTTGACTCTTGTATAAGTGCCTTAAATTGTATGCTCTTAACTTTGATTAACTGCTTTGACTAGAGTGTCTTGATGATCCAATCTTGAGTGAGTCATTTACCATGTGCGTGTGAGGTTTGGTGTATTTTGTGTATTGCATTTGATGTCTAGAACTTGCCCTGCGTGTTTGCAAAGCAAAATAGTAGTTTTGTTCAGTCCTGGAAATGATATAAGTGTTTCTTTATTGAGCCAGATATATAGTTTACCCACCAAATTGTTATGTATCTTAGTTAACCCCTTTGAGCCTGTAATCCTATTTTTTTGGCAACCACATTACAAGCCTTACCCATTTGTTTGAATTGGCCATCTATTTGAACTTTGTACCTCTCATGAGCACTTAAAATTGTAATGAACTTTGTAAAAGTTGAAGTGTGGGGTGGTTGGTTTGGCTTTTGAGTGGAACTAATGAAATAAGGAGAAAGGTGCACTTTTTTGAAAAAGTAAGAGCCACTTGAATTGAACAAGAAAAGGAAAAACATAGTTGTACTACGAAATTCATTGATAAGTGGTAACTCTTGATGTAATGGTGCTTAAATAATTTGGGGAGTTAATGCATGTTGATGTCAAGGTGGAGTATGGTTTGACATAAGTGTGGGGTTTTGAATGTTAAAGTGTATGTATTAAAGTGCTTAGGGAGGTGTAGTCACTCTTATATCTAAATGTATCTTACCCATGTCGTAGCCTACATTACAACCAGTTTAAAGTCCTACTTGATCCTTGACTGAATGAACTCAATTAGTAGAGTAGTACACTACGGGAAAGCCTATGGTTCATCTTTTGTGGCATATGAATGTTGTTTCTGAGAGTAAGTGAATTCTTTCTATTTGAAGTTCCTAATCGTTCTTAAATTTTATTGTGAGTGGAACTATTCTCTTTTGTTGTGTGAAGGCACTTGATTCATGAAAGAAAGGTAATGTCGTTGACCTCTATGTTAGAGTAAGTGAGCGGGTTGTGAATAATACATGGTACTTGTGAGTCAAATCTTGAGGTGAAGATGTTACACTATTGTGCTTAGTCTATTTTAAATATTCTTGGTGTAATGAATTAGGAGAGTTGCTTAGTAAGGTTGTGTCTATATAAAGTGTGGTTTGATTGTTCGAGGAGGAGCAATGGTTTAAGTGTGAGGTGTTGATGGTAGGCTATAATCTCATGTTTTAATCGATTATTACATTCCAATTTACTGCACTTTAGTTGAGTTTGAGCTTTAATCACTAGTGTTTTGCACTAATGGTGTGTTTATGCCTTGTAGGAGTAATTTTGAGCTATGTAGATGTTATGGAATGAATTCAAGTGATTTGGATATTTGCAGTCTGAGTAAAAGCCCAAGGAATTAAGCCGGGATAGTGTTCGGGGATCAACGGATGATAGTGCAACGAAACGAAGAATCGAGCAGGCATATTGTGCACTGTCTAGTAAAATACACATAACCTTTAGCTCAGAACTCTATTTGGGCTCCACAATATATTGTTGGAAAGCTAATTCAAAGGGCTATAACTTTATTGTTTTATATTTTTTCAAATTCCTAACAGAACAGGGTAAAACGTACGCGGCCGAGCACTGACCGCGCATATGGGGAAGAAAGTGTGAAACGTGCGCGGGCACCCTTCCAGGTGCACGGCCGTGCACGTCCTGTTCGGGAAAAGTGTCATTTTTCGCGTAGGAGAAGGTATAATTGTTTGGGCCCGACTCTACTTGGTATATATACATGGAAAAATGGTATTTTGAGGACTTTTGACATAATTTAGACCGAAGGAAGCTAAGGAGAAGTTGGAGAAGGAAGTGCACAAGGAATCCATCATTCATTCCCTACTTAAGACAAGGGTTTGGATTGTTTTATGTTTTTCTTTACTTTAAACTTAATTGTGATGAATTACTCCATGTCTATGGAGTAGTTCTCTTTAAGGTTTGATGGGTTTGGTGTATTGATATTTATTTGTGGGTAATTAACTATAGTTTTATGTATTGAATCATTTTGGATGTTTTAACTGTTGCATCTTTATTCACTTGTTAATGTAATCGAGAGAGGCATAATTTGTGATATTGTTGCTTTATATTTAGTTGGTTGAAGTCATTAATTCTGCTTAGTAATCAAAAGAGGCTAGTTGAATTGTTGACTAAACTATGTTAGGAGGATAATCGAAAGAGGTTCTCCTAAAGATCAATCCACTACGAATTCTTGCATATCTTCACGCACTTAAAATTGGTTCATATTGTGAGGTTGAGACTTAATCAAGAGAGGAGTTTCTACTAAATAATTAAACTAATAACCAAGTAAATTCGAGAGACACACTTGAACATTAAAAGTGAATTATCTAGAGTTAAATCCCAAACATGCATCTTGCACCTATCATATCAACCCTATCTTCTCCCCATTGATATCTTCCTTTGCTTACTACTTGCGTTGTTTGTCACTAGTCAATAGTTTAGAATCTTAGTTAATTTAAGTTTTAATCATATAAACCTCAATTGTTGATCATCTTGGATAGCAATCTAGCTACAAACTACGATAATACTATTTAACTCCAATCCCTGTGGATACGATATTATATTATACTATATTCGACTAGCGAGCATATTTAAGGGTGTATTTCAAGATCGTCACACGCCCACATGCCCGTCACCTAGCATATGCGTTACCTCAACACCAAACACATAACACGTATATTCAGGGTTCATACCCTCAGCACCAAGTTTAGAAGTGTTACTTACCTCGAACAAGCCAAATCCAATAACGAGCAAGCCAAACGATGCTCTAAAAATGCCATCATGCGCTTACCGACCTCCGAACGATTCGAAACTAGACAAAAGCAATACAAGAATATCAAATAATTCCTAAGAAAACAATTCCAAATGATAAAGGTCGAATCTTTAATCAAAACCCCAAAGTCAACCATAAGCTCAAACCCGGGCCTATGATTCGGAATCTGACGAAACTCGCAAAACCCGACAACCCATTCAATTACGAGTCCAACAATACTAGTTTCACTCAAATCTGACTCCGAATCGATGTTCAAAACTCAAAAGTTCCCTCTATGAAACTTTGGACAAAACCCCCAAATTTTCTCTTTAATATTCATAATCAAATTACCAAAAACGAATATAGATTCACAAAATATAACCAAAATCGAGTAGAGAACACTTACCCCAATCCATATGATAAAACTTTCCTCAAAAAATGGCCAAATCTGAGCTCCCCAACTCAAAATATGACAAACTGTACAAAACCCCGATATTAAATATTTTTGCCCAGATGTTCTGCCTCGTTTCGTGTGCCAAACTATCCTAAAACTCGCTTTTGATGCCTCCAATGGATTCCTTGTAAATTTCAGTGAAGTTAGGCTTTTGAATCACTCCATTTGACCTTATAACGAAAGAGATATGTTGGTTTTAATATTTGAAAATAGTGCAGATTTTTAATTACGAAGTCAGTGACAATTTTGTAATTAATCTGAAAAATCTAGCAACCCAATTCATAGTAAAATGACCATACACTCCTCATACAATGTCCAAATTCGACGATTCTTTTTGCTATGGCTCCGCAATTACGATACAGATCTAATGCTTCAATCAAAATAGAAATTAGAGCTCATTTGCTTAATGTGGTACCATTTATGCTTGAAGAAACGACGTCGAAACATTAAAAAAACGAGCGCAACACAACCCAAACCTATAAGAAACTCACCCGAGCTCCTCGGGACCCCATCCGAATATACCAACAAGTCTCATAATATAATACGGACCTACTCGAGGCCTGAAATCACGCATAACATCATCGAAATGACGAATCACACCTCAAATCAAATTTAATAAACTTTCGAACTTTCAACTTCCAAAAACTCGCGCCGAAACATATCAAATCAACTCGGAATGAACTCAAATTTTGCACATAAGTCCAAAATGACATAACGAAGCTATTCCAATTCCCGGAATCACAATCCGAATCTGATATCCTCAAAGTCAACTCTTGGTCAAACTTATAAACTTTCCAAACCTTCAAATTTCTAACTTTCGCCAATTAGCACTGAAATCTTCTAGAAATATCAAAATGCAAAATTCGGGCATACGTCCGAGTCCAAAATCACCATTCGGGCCTAACGGAACCATCAAATCTCCAATCCAAGGTCAAATACTAAAAAAGTCAAACTTGGTCAACTCTTCCAACTTTAAAGCTTCAATCATGAAATTCATTCTTCCAAATCAATTCCAAAGTACCTGAAAAACCAAAATAGCCGATAAAGACAAGTCGTAATACATCATATGGAGCTACTCATACCCTCAAACAACCGAGTAAAGTGCAAATGCTCAAAACGACCAGTCGGATCGTTACATACTTATAGGGTACGCGTTTATTTACTTACTTATACTACACTTCAGCATTAATTGTGCAGGCACTGAAGCAGGTATTTCAAGTGGTCACTCGAACACGTTAACGCACCAACCGGAGACTTAGTGATGAGCTGTTTTCCATGCTTTGATCTTTAGCACCCAGAGTCTCCTTCCCCCTATGTTTATTTTGTTCTGTCTATTTTCACTCCATACAGTAGTTATAGTGATTTTGTATATTCTACAAGATACCCATACACTTGTGATACCGATTTTGGGGAGTTTTAGTAGATATTCATGATTGTACCTAATATTTATATCATTACGCTTTATGTTTCGTTCATACTTCATGACTTAGTAGTAATGAAAGTATTTTACCATGATTTCTAAACTTAATTTCGCTCTATTAAATGAAAGTCTTGATTTTAAACGTGTTATGAACGGATGATTGTATTGGTGGTTTATCATTGGCTTGCCTAACGATAGTGTTGGACGTCATCATGTCCTACGATAGAAATTGGTCCGTCGCAGCGGCGAGTGTATATACATGTGCAGGGTTGTCCATGCTCTGGGTAAATTAGATGCTTCTTTTTGCCTTGTTGACTTTGTAATATTTTTTGACTTATGTTTCACTTGCTTCTAATATTATATGAGTATAATTATCCATGCTAGAAATCATATTTAGACATATGGCATCTTAAATGAGCATCATAGGCTAATCTTGAAATTCTTGATATACTTGAATTAATCATAATCTTGTATTATGCAACGAAAATATATCTATACCTGTTATTCTTGTGTTACTTGAGATCCATATGAAAGATCATGATTGGGGCCTTATGGCGATATTTGGCATGATGGGTATTTTCATGTGGTTGCTATGATATTGGCACGATTGATATTTTCGTGCAGTTTGATATGAAATTGGTATGTTAGTTATCTTCATACGGAGAGGATCGGGAGGTTGACTTTATGTTATGGTTGTTCGTTCTTACATACATACATACACTTGACCTTGGTTGATCCTACATGCTTTCGTATCTTGTTTTCCTACTTGATTTGTTACCGTTATGACTCTACTTTTTACTTTGTTCATTACTGTCATATATTTATCTTCTATCTTGATTATTATCGTAATACTTGTTCCTTTTATCGTATTTATTATTGTTACGTATATGCCTTCTACCTTGTTCGTTACTATTACATATATGCCTTTCGACTTGTTTGTTAAGGTTATCCGATTAGGTTAATGGTTTGGTTGTTATTATTTTGTGCATGTATTATATTGAATCTGGCGCACACCGTGACGTATAATATATTGGATCGGGTTACACACCGTGAAAATATTACGACTGTATCAGATTGCTCGCCACAACAGTATTGTGATTTGTTAAATTGGGTTGTTGACATGTGAAACGTATAGTTATACATTTGTTATGTAACCTACATGCACTATTTTCATATGTTTTTCAAACATTTCTTACATATGTATGGTACTTGTTAATGAACAACATCCATATTCTCTATTTGCTCGCTACTGGTACATCTATGTTTTACTATCATGATTGTTACATGCCTTTATGTGATTCATGCTTTCACTTATCACATGTATTTACTTGTTACATATCTTTATTTATTTTATGTCTTTATTTGTTTTATCGATTTACTTATCACATACTTATACTTGTTTCATGTCTTTACTTGTTACATGTCTCTACCTCAGGGGGCGGCCCAAGGGTCAAGCCACTAAAGCAAAGGCTTTAGGCCCCCAAATTTTGAGGGCCCCAAATTTTTCTTTTGTTTTTCTACTTGTATTTGTATTGAGACCCCGACTAATCTAGATTCGTACCGCGTAAGGCCTAGTAAAACAGAGAACACGCTTTAACAGGATTTGTTTTAACCACAGGACTCGAACCCAATATATTTAATTAAGGTAAGTTGGATCAAATACATCTCACAACAATCTTTAGAGGTAGCAAGATAACTTTTAATTTAGTAGTGATGTAACCGTTTGAGCAAAAAAATGCAGAAAGAGAATCACTCCCCCTAAACCCTTGTCGCGAATATAAAAATTTTTATTATTTAAATTTTACGAGTGACATCATTAGTGAGGTATCTATATGAATTTGGTTCTATTATCTAAGATCAACAATATCTTAGGAAAAACTAAATTATTTATAAAAGAAACTATTAACAACTGATGTTAGGCCAAAATTTTATACTTTTAGCACATTAATCGCCCTATATTTTGTTGGTTTAAGTGAGTTATTGTGCGACAATTGCGCTAAATTGTGTTGTTCTATGTGTAAGAACATCGGAATGAATCATCGATGTTATGATTAAAAAAAAATTCTTTCTAAAAGGCCCCAAATTAAAAATTGGTTTTAGGTCACCAATCTTCTTGGGCCGCCCCCGCTCTACTTGTCACATGCCTACTTGTTACATGCATTTACTTATCACATGTCTATACTTGTTTCATGACTTTAATCGGGTATGCTCTATGTCTTTACTTGTTTCATGCATGACTCTCATATACTATGTTGGATCGTATGACTGCTCGATTATTCACGTGTTAAAGACTTGATCGAGTCCTTGATGGGATATATGTCTAAGTCTAGCATTAAGACATTAGAATGTCTGTCACATCTTGTTTGTGTTCATCTTTCCTTAATGAATTATGTGTATTCGTCCTCTTATCTACGATGATATAGATTTCTGTCATACTTAGTTGCTTGTTGGGTATTACTGTATGAGTTGGTATGCTGGATCGGGTGTCCGTTGTATGATATGTTATGATGGGATCGGGTTGCCACCGCAGCAGTTTTGTGTTTGGGATCGGGTTGACGCCCCCAACATATACATTATGAATTTGGTGTTTGACTTGTGTCGATATCCTTCTTTGTGGTTTGGCTGTGTTATTATTGGATATCGTTTTACCCTGTAGACTTGACTGTTGAGGTGAGTTTGGTTGTTTCATTCGAGAAATGTGGTTATTAGCTCTCTTATTGAATCTATTTATTATTTTTCGCATACATTCCTGTTATTACTATTTTTACTTCTCTTGCTATTTCTATGCTTATAAACTACAGGTATATGAAGTGAGTATCTTTTAACTTAAAAATATCGTCGCTACTTCACCGAGATTAATTAAAATATTTACTGAATACATGGGGTCAATTATACTCATACTATACTTCTTCACCTTGTGTACAAATATTTGGAGCTAAGCAGCTACGGAGTTCAAGGGCGTGCATTGAAGACTATTGCATTCCAGTCATCTACTATCATTTTGTTTATAATAGTATAGGATTTGTATTTCTATTTATGTAATTTTCAAACATATGATGTATTTTTCTTCCAACATTATAAATTTCAAATCTTAGCTACTAATGATTTGTAATTTCAAATCTTGGGATAGTTTATTGAAATTGTACTCTTGTTTTTGTATTTATTTTTTGACTTTGGTTTGGTTGTTGTTAGATGTTAGTTGGCTTACCTAGTAGGTTTGGGTTATGTGTCATCACGGCTATGTGTAATTTTGGGTCGTGACAATTACAACTATACACTTTACATTAATCTTTAGGCCACCGCCAATAAATTATTATCTATTACACAAAACTAGGATACATGGAGTACATATAGGGGTGGCATGTGGGCCGGTTAAGATCGGGACCGGCCCAAGACCGCAAGCCCACATGGGCGGTGGGCCTAAACAGTCCTAACCGGATAGGACCGTGGGGTGGTGGGCCGGGTAGTGGGCCGGTCTCATAAGGGAGGCCCGCAAGACCGGGACCATTTAGGACCGGGACCGGCTCAGAAGTGGGCCGGTTCAGGCGCTCCTAAACGGGCCCAACGGATAATTTTTTATTAAAAAAAAAAAAATTGACCGTTTGGCCATTTAAAAACTAGCCATTTGGTCTGCCAATAGCCATTTAACCCCCCAAATTTTATTTTAACCCCAAACTTTTTATAATTACACTCTTTCCCTATTTTCAACTATAAATACCCCCTCATTCTTTCATTTTTATCACAAAATCATCAATCTCTCTCTAATATTCTTTTATAATTGCTTACTTAATTGTTACAATTTGTGCAAAATTGTGAAGTTGGTGAATTGAAGTCTTCAAGTCTTCAACGATAATTATTTTTCAACAAGTTGTTCGTCAATTCGGTAAACTCGTTCCAACTCTTAAGTTTTAATATTATAGTTTTGTTTGGTTTATTTACTTTGCTTGATTAATTAAGATGGCTTATTCCCAAAAAAAAATGTTTAGTAAAAATAAGGAAAAATCCAAGAGTGGTGAATCTAGTGGCCAATCTGTTCCTCCTCTACTTCCCCCGGCTCCCCGGCCGAAACCTGTTACCCGTCCTACACCTGCTATTCTTGATAGCGATAATAGTTTATTATAATTTACCGAGAGTCAATTTTGCCATAATATTGCACCCGGTGAACAATTAAACCATGAATATATGAATGCTCTTTATGGTAATCCAACTATTGATGAAAATGATGATGAAGAAATAGATTTTGATGAAACGCAACCGGATGACGAAACACTCACTAATCCTGCTCCTGAAGTTAACCCAACTAATAATAATCCAAATGATTCCCCGTCTGACCCTCCTGTTACTGCCCCTACTTTTTCTAGACAACCTTCTAAACGGGCAGAAACATCTCTTGTTTGACCCTTTTTTACTCAACTAAGAGAAAAAAAATAGGGGTAAGTGTAAAACTTGTGGCAAAGAGTTAGTTTTTAAATATATTGGAAGCCGTGGAGGGGGAGGGGACAGGAAGTTTGACTAGACACATATTGCTACACCCTCAAGATAAAGCTAGATATTTTCGTATGAAAGCTTTGGCCGAGGGGACAAGTGCACCTAGTCAGGCTGACCTTAGTATCGGGTCAAATCAATTTCAACCGAGAATTAACACTGTTACCAGTGGTATTTTATATTATGATCCAAAAAAAGATCGGGAAGAATTGGCAAAAATGGTTACTGTTATGTGCTTACCCTATAGTTTTCCTTCTAACCATCACTTTGTGCATTATATTAGAAAAGTTTATAATCCTACTTATAAAGGTTTTCCTCGCACAACCGTAAAGAGTGATATTTATAAATATAAACATGAATATGAATAATATTTGCGCTATTTATTTACTCATATAAATTGTCGTGTTGCTATTACAACTGATATTGGTAGAAGTGGTAATGACTGTGATTACCTTACTGTTACCAGTCATTGGATTGATGAGGATTGGATAATGCAAAAGCGTATTATTGCTTATAGAATAATTAATTCACGTCACACAGGGCAGTTTATTTCTAGTACGATTACGGATATTTATAGATATTTTTGCATTAGTGATAAAATAATGTAAGTTTCAATGGATAATGTTACTAGTAACACAAATGATGTAGCATTGCTTACCACTACACTAAGTTCTGCATTTAGTAACATTTTTCATGTTAGATATATTTGTCATATTTACCATTTAATTATGGGTGATGGTATGCGAATTTTAAATGTTGAAATTGAAAAGGTTAAAATGGCCCTTCATTGACTTTTTTATTCAAACCGTAGAAGTAGACTTAGAGAATATTTTAAAAGATGCGATGAATTTGGCCTAAGAGAAAGAAAGGTTCATAAACCTTGTCCAACTAGATGGAATTACATGTATGAAAGTTTAGTTGTTGCATATGAATATAGAAACCCCATAAACTCAACGTTTAATGCTCATGTAAGTGATGATGATGAGCACCTTACAAATACGGATTGGACTAATGTTAAATGCTTGTAGATTTTTTAGAAAAATTTTATATTTCTACAAATGAATTTTCTGGGCAATATTATCCTACTATTTCTAACTGTTAAATTTATATATATATATATATATATATATATATATATATATATATATATCTTAAGATGTATATATAGTATATAAATCGAATATTAATGTATAAATTTTAAGATGTATATATAGTAAATCGAACATAGCTTATATATCTTAAGATGTATATATAGTATAATATATATATTATAATGCATTGCTTTGAATATCTCTTTACAATATTTTTGTGTTTAAATTTAAATTAAAAAATTTAGGTGACAATTCTATAATATAATATTACTAGGAATTGCCTTAGATATTTTTATTATCATTTTTTTTCTCTAACTTGTATAAAAATAATTTAAAAAATAGAAAGTTTCCGTTTGGCCCACTTGGGCCCGCTTAGGCCCGGGACCGGCCCACTTAACACGGGGCCGCTAGTTCGTGGTCCCGGTCCCGGACCGATTCCAACGAGAAGCCCGCAAAACCCGGACCCGCTTAGGACCGGACCCGCGAAGCCCACTTAGGACCGGGCCCGGCCCACATGCCACCCCTAAGTACATTTAAGAAACCAACACAAAATACACAAAAGGGGATACCATTCAATAGAGGAGATCCAAACTACGATGCAATTTTAAGTGGCTCTGATACTATTATTAGTAAATTCAGTAATATGGACATGAATTTGTGTACCTATAACGTAGCGGAATAAAAATCACAACCAACGAATTGCTCCTAAGTCGATTTCGTCTCTCTTGAAAACGGAGATCTATCCACGAACTTAATATCTTTGTTTTATGTGTTTTATATTAGTAAATTCAGTAATATGGACATGAATTTGTGTACCTATAACGTAGCGGAATAAAAATCACAACCAACGAATTGCTCCTAAGTCGATTTCGTCTCTCTTGAAAAGGGAGATCTATCCACGAACTTAATATCTTTATTTTATGTGTTTTATGAGAGCATCCCAGAAGAAGTTTTATGTGTCTTGAAGTTACGTAGAAAAGCATATACATGCTTTTCTATTAAAAAAAAAAAAAAGATGTGGTTTTCTTCTAAAAAACCAACTCCCACCTTTCCATATTTTTCTCCTTTTTTTTTTGTTATGCGGTAATTTCTTTACAGACAACTTTCTTTATCTCTTTTATATGGGTTTGGTCAGCTGACATAAACCAAAACCCAACATCCAATAGCTTGTTATTTCTTTTCTTAATTATCTTCTTAATATAAATCATTGGTATAAGTTGGCTACATTAGGGCCTAAAAGGTGGTGATATTGTTTTATATCGTCTTATTTCAAATAAACTAATAACAAATTGACCTTTCAAATAACAAATTTGAACCGTTTATGTGTATATATAAATGGGCACAATGATTTAGATATTGAGAACTCAAAAATTTGTCATTAAAATGACAAATAACTCTCCAAATTGTAAAAAAAAAACATATAGCAGTAGTAGGAACAGTCTTCCCTCTTGACAAAACCAATAGTCAAATAAATATTTTTTAACATATAGAAATCTTTAAGCTTTTATAAGTTCTTGTTTAGTTTTTCCTTTTTTTTTTTTTTTTTTGTTGTTGTTTGTGGGGTGGGAGTGGGGGGTTTAAATTAAACCATTTAGCCATACGGTCCGAGTTCACCACTACGATGCTTTTAATAATTTTTATTCTTGTAATATAATCAACATGAAAGTGGAGAATCTAAATGGCGGCAACGACATGTTTGTCTGCTCCTAACTCAACCAATTTCCTCTGTTTGTCTAATCTCCATACACATATATGTACTTGGTCCTACTTTTATCTTCCTTTTATGGGACTTGGGGTTCTGAATTTTGAACATCTAAACATGTTAATGGCAGACAAACATTCCCTATTTTCATACTTCTACTATTCTTCGTTTTTTTTCACCTCATCAATAAAATACGATGTACTCCACCCGTTCATGTTTTCAACTCCTTCCCTCTCAATTTATTTGACTCGGTAAGGAATTTGTGGAAAAAAAAAAAAACAATTTTGATATTTGTGATCTTAAAAATTTTAAGGCTAAAATTTTTAGTGAGGTATTCAACTTGTATAACTATAAAGGTTTCTCATTAAAGATAAAATAGATAAAAATAAATTTTATTTTTAAATTTAAAAATATATTATTCTTTTTTAAACAAACTAATAAAAAAATTATATTATATAAATTGAAACGGGGAATATCTTTTAAAGTATTCGTACTCCTCTAAGAAAAATGACATTTTATAACCTTAATTATGTGAATATTTATCTAAGTTACTATCTTCTCTCGTTAAATTCTCATTCAATAAATAATTCACTAACTAAAATAGTGCCAACGATAAATCTAAAGAAATAACTTCTTATTCTTTTAAAACTTTATATAGTTTGAAACAAATTTAGTTTGTATATGAGGTTATTCTCTTCGAACTTGAAACGTTACGGTCCAAGATGCTTCGATTTAATTATTTGGTATTCAGAATTTAATGATTCAAATTTGTATCCTTGGCACTATTTCTAGAACTCAAACCCAAGATTTTTTATTAAAAACATAATTATCTCATTCATTTAATCACACTTCTTGATAATTGAGTTCAAGTTGTTTCTCTTCACTTATTGGACTACTCCTTTGAAGACGTTGCTATAATTACTTTTTCATTTTACTCTTTATTGCGTTTCCAATATCCAAATCATAATTAGCGGTCATTTTTATATGTCTAGAATGCAAAAAAGTTAGTCAGAAATTTGAAAATACTTTATTAGTGTTACATATTTCTTGTTATATATTCTGAAAAGTTAGTATAAAATCTTATTTTCATAATTATTTGTTTACTTAATTATGCATCCACCATGCTTCATTGTGCAAGCCCCAAAGTTTTTTCAAAGTTTCGAATATCTCTAAAATTTCTTATAAATATTGATTCAGACGTACTTAAACTTGAGTTTCTTAGTGCTGATTGGGTTATAATAAGTGGTTTGTGTTATTCCCGCCAATATTGATGTATTTGTAAATAATAATTCTGGAAAATATAAGTTATCGTAATGAAACAGTAATTAATTCGAGCCCACTGAATTCACAGTGTTTCCTTAAGGAATTTAATCCCCTCCTAGTACCCAAGGTTATTGATTATCTCCTCTCAGGATAGAACGAATCACACACTGGTGTAGCGGTACTTCAAACCCCAGTGTTTCAGCGAACACAAAGTTCGGTAGCAAATCACACTTACAGTTGCTTTGTTTGAAGTTAAAACAATGCAGAACAAAGGAGTAGAAACTCAGAAAATCGTATGGAAATGCTGAGAGGAAGGAGTGCAATGTATAGCCAAAGTTGAGCGTTTTCAGTTTGGTGTATCTTTCTTCAACAGCTGCTGCACATATTTATAGCAGTTAGCTTTGAAGATGAACGACCCTCTACCCTCCATGGTGGAGCATGCACTAGCTTGTTTGTGGAGCAAGCACTTGGCCATGGTGGGAAGAGCATTAGGCGGCTATACCAAATTTATTTACTATTAATAAATAAATTTGGTCCAAAAAATTAATCAATTAATCAATCAATCGATCATTTGACCGAAGCCGAAGCCAAAGCCGACCAGAGCGAGCGACGACGACGACGACGACGGCGCGAGGCTTGCTTTCTTCTTAACTCTTTAAGAGCTACAAGAAGAGCAATTATATATATACCCACCAAAATCTTTTCCTCTTTCAATATGGGACAATGTCTCATTGTCAAGAGGGGAAAACTTAAAATTTTACTCAAAAATTTTATTTTCCCTCCATTTCCCATTCACCCTCATTTTAAGACTATTTCATCTTAAATAACAAAAACCTCAACAATCCCCCACATGAATGGGGAATGGCTATATCACGGAAGTATGCATGAAAAAACTGTGTGATTTGCAAGCAAGGATTAATCGCATCTGGATAAGTAGGTTTCCCTTTGAACTTTCCGTAGTGAACTTATGTCGGATATACTCGGTCAATCGGTAGATTTGATATCTTTGAACCGTCGATCTTTGGTGTATACCTAGACAAACATAAGTCACACAATCAACCCTTAACCGTCTTTGGTTCTCATTGTTGTGTTCGTTTCAGCCATGAACACCGCCTGGTTTCATAAATGCGTAGAGAACTGGCCTTACAAAACTCTCCTTGAAGCGGCTAACACTTCACACTTACATAGGTGATTCCTAAACGTGTCATCCTGTAGATACACTATTTGATATACCCCGTATCAAATTTAGAAATCATTAAAAAGCCTTAATGTTTTATCCTTGGTACTGAACATTGTCTCATCACGAGAACGGACTAAAATTTTATTTGACAATGTTGAACCGTCATTAATGACTTTGTTTGATCTCTTTGAACCTAGATCTTGGGATCTCCAGTCTTCTAGGTAGAGTTACCGCCACAATGACTTGTTCTCGGCCATAGCCCCATTCCCCTTGATGATTTCTCAACTACCTCTCTAGTTAGGCCTTTTGTAAGTGGATCCGACACATTATCACTTGACTTTACATAGTCAATCGTGATAATTCCTCTAGAGAGTAATTGCCTAACGGTTTTATGTCTTTGTCGTATATGACGAGATTTACCGTTATACATAACGCTCCCAAACCTTTCAATTGCCGCTTGACTATCACAATGTATGCATATTGGTGCCAACGGTTTGGGCCAAAATGGAATGTCTTCCAAGAAATTCCGGAGCCATTCAACTTCTTCACCGGCTTTATCTAAGGCTATGAATTCAGCCTCCATTGTAGAGCGGGCAATACATGTTTGTTTGGACGACTTCCAAGATACCGCTCCTCCACCAATAGTGAATACATATCTACTCGTGGACTTAGAATCAATTGAACCGGTGATCCAATTTGCATCACAATATCCCTCAATCACCGCAGGGAATTTACTATAGTGCAAGTCAATCAAAGTTCTGGGTATGTTCTAAATATCCCAAAACTCGTTTCATTGCCATCTAATGAGATTGGCCTGGATTGCTCGTATATCGACTCAGTTTACTTATAGCACAAGCTATATCTGGTCGTGTACAATTTCATGATATACATTAAGCATCCCAACACACTGGCATAATCCAATTATGATATGCTTTGGCCTTTATTCTTTGCTAATGCAAGATTCACGTCAATTGGAGTCTTTGCAACTTTAAAGTTCAAGTGCTTGAATTTTTCAAGTACTGTCTTAATATAATGAGATTGTGATAATGCCAGACCTTGAGGAGTCTTATGGATCTTAATTCCCAGAATTAAATCAGCAACTCCCAAGTCTTTCATATCAAACTTGCTATTGAGCATACGCTTAGTAGCATTTATGTTGGCAATGTCATTACTCATTATCAGCATATCATCCACATATAGGCAAACAATGACTATGTGATTTGGAATATTTTTAATGTACATACATTTATCACATTCATTTATCTTAAAACCATTTGACAACATTGTTTGGTCAAATTTTGCATGCCATTGTTTGGGTGCTTGTCTTAGTCCGTAAAGAGACTTAACAAGTCTACATACCTTCTTTTCTTTACCTGGAACCACAAACCCTTCAGGTTGTTCCATGTAAATTTCTTCCTCCAACTCTCCATTTAAGAAGGCCGTCTTAACATCCATTTGATGAATTTCAAGACCATACACTGCAGCTAATGCTACTAACATCCGTATGGACGTAATTCTTGTAACTGGAGAGTATGTATCAAAGTAGTCTAGACCTTCTCGTTGTCTATACCCTTTGACTACGAGTCTTGCCTTGAATTTATCAATAGTGCCATCATCTTTGATTTTTCTCTTAAAAATCTATTTAGAACCCAAAGGTTTATTTTCAGGAGGAAGATCAACCAATTCTCATGTATGGTTGTTTAATATGGATTCTATTTCACTATTGACTGCCTCTTTCCAAAACAATGATTCGGAAGAAGTCATAGCTTCTTTAAATGTTTGAGGCTCATTCTTCAATAAAAAAGTCACAAAATCTGGTCCAAATGAAGTAGACGTTCTTTGACGTTTACTACGTCTTGGATCCTCCTGATTACATATACTTTCTTTTGTTTCTTCCCAAGGTCGTTTAGATCCTTCACCAAATGACTCACATTCCTTTTTATACGGATATATATTTTTAAAGAGCTCAGCATTATCTGATTCTATAACCATATTATTATGAATGTCGGGATTTTCTGATTTATGAACCAGAAATCGATATACTTTACTATTTGTTGCATATCCTATGAAAACACAATCAGTGATTTTCGGTCCTATCTTTACCCTTTTGGGTTTAGGAACTTGCACTTTTGCCAAACACCCCCACACTTTAAAATAATTCAAGTTGGGCTTCCTTCCTTTCCATTTTTCATATGGAATAGATTGTGTTTTGCTATGGGCCACTCGATTTAATATTCGATTAGCCGTAAGAATGGCTTCCCCCCACAAGTTCTGTGGTAAACTAGAACTTATCAACAACGCGTTCATCATCTCCTTTAATGTGTGATTCTTTCTTTTCGCAATCCCATTAGATTGGGGCGTGTAAGAGGCTGTTGTTTGATGAATAATTCCATATTCTTAACATATTTCTTCAAAAAGAGATTCATATTCACCACCCCTATCACTTCTTATCATTTTTACTTTCTTGTTAAGTTGTGTTTCAACTTCATTTTTGTATTGCCTGAATGCGTCTATTGCTTCATCTTTACTATTCAGTAAGTAAACATAGCAATATCGAGTACCATCGTCAATAAAAGTTATGAAATACTTCTTTCCACCGCGAGATGGTATTGACTTCATGTCACAAATATCTGTGTGAATTAAGTCTAAAGGATTTGAATTCCTTTCAACTGACTTATAAGGATGTTTAACATACTTAGATTCCACACATGTTTGACATTTTGATTTTTCGCATTCAAACTTAGGCAGTACTTCCAAGTTAATCATTTTTCGCAAGGTTTTATAATTGACATGACCCAAACGTACATGCCATAAATCATTTGACTCAAGTAAGTAAGAAGAAGCTGAAATATTATTATTGTTTTCCACAACTATTACATTTAGATTGAAAAGGCCCTCGGTGAGGTAACCTTTTCCTACAAATATTTCATTCTTACTTATGACAACCTTGTCGGACACAAAAACGCACTTAAAACCGTGCTTAACAAGAAGTCCAGTAGAGACTAAATTCTTTCTCATTTCGGGAACATGAAGGACATTGTTCAAAGTCATGACCTTGCCAGAAGTCATTTTCAGAAATATCTTCCCATATCCTTCAACTTTTGCTGTTGAAGCATTTCCCATATAAATTGTCTCTCCGGGTCCAGCAGGAGCATAAGTAGCAAAAGCTTCTCTAACTGCACAAACATGGTGAGTGGCTCCAGAATCAAACCACTACTGTTTAGGATTTCCCACCAAGTTACATTCAGAAAGTATGGCACACAAGTTATCAACATCATCATGCTTTACTACCATTTTTGCTTGACCCCTTTTCTTGTCTTTTTTCGGAGCACGACACTCCGTAGATTTGTGTCCGATTTTCCCACAGTTGTAGCAGTTTCCACTGAACCGCTTCTTGCTTGGGTTGTATTTCGGAACAGAAGCCTTCTTTCTCTTTTTATTATCTTCAACAATATTTGCTCACATTATTGTTGAATTTTCACGGCCTCTCCTTTCAACAGCTTTATTGTCCTCTTCGATTCTCAACCGAACAATGAGATCTTCAAGGGACATTTCCTTTCGTTTGTGTTTCAAATAATTTTTGAAGTCCTTCCACAACGGAGGCAACTTCTCAATCATTGCTGCTACTTGGAATGCTTCATTGATGACAAGACCTTCAGCAAGTAGATCATGAATAATCACTTGCAATTCCTGGATTTGGGTAATAACAGACTTGCTATCTACCATTTTATAGTCCAAAAATTTTACGGCAACGAATTTCTTCATCCCGGCATCTTCAGTTTTATATTTCTTTTCAAGCGCATTCCACAATTCTTTTGACATCTCCACGCCACTGTATACATTATACAGATTATCATCCAATCCGCTAAGAATATAATTCTTGCATAAAAAATTAGAATGCTTCCACGCTTCAATTACGACAAAGCGTTCATTCTCTGGAGTTTTATCTGGCAGATCAGGAACATCTTCCTTGATGAACTTCTGTAGACATAACGTAGTTAAGTAGAAGAACATCTTCTGCTGCCAGCGCTTGAAATCAATCCCGGAAAATTTTCTGGGTTTTTCTGCCGGTGCCAACGCCGGTGTTCGGCTTGTCGATACGTTGGCAGTCACCGTCGGAACAGCTTGGTTTTCGATTTCAGTCTTCATTTTTTCTGTAAAAGAATGACACAAACAAACGTTTAATAAACGTTTTCAAACTGGAGTAAAAATCACATAGATTTTAATCTCCAACAAAACACCACGAAGGCTTTACTCTCCAAAACGGGAGTACACAAAACCACAAAGGTTTTAGTTTGCAGAATAATAAGAATAACACAAATACAGAAATAAATATTAAATTCCTTAAGATTGTTAGTCCCGCCAATATTGCTGTATTTGTAAATAATAATTCTGGGAAATATAAGTTATCGTAATGAAACAGTAATTAATTCGAGCCCACTGAATTCACAGTGTTTCCTTAAGGAATTTAATCCCCTCCTAGTACCCAAGGTTATGGATTATTTCCTCCTAGGATAGAACGAATCACACACTGGTGTAGCGGTACTTCAAACCCCAGTATTTTAGCGAACACAAAGTTCGGTAGCAAATCACACTTACAGTTGCTTTGTTTGAAGTTAAAATAATGCAGAACAAAAAATCGTATGGAAATGAAGCCGGAGCCGGAGCCGAGCAAAGCGAGCGACGACTACGGCACGAGGCTTGCTTTCTTCTTAACTCTTTAAGAGCTACAAGAAGAGCAATTATATATATACCCACCAAAAATCTTTTCCTCTTCCAATATGGGACAATGTCTCATTGTCAAGAGGGGAAAACTTAAAATTTTACTCAAAATTTTTATTTTTCCCTCCATTTCCCATTCACCCTTATTTTAAGACTATTTTATCTTAAATAACAAAAACCTCAACAGTTTGTTTATTTTAGAAAATTAATTTGTTTTGCAAAACTACGTCTTCTTTATTCCAAGAAATGGAACCCGTACTTAAACTCAGTCTTCAGAAATATTTTGATATTCAAAACAATTTAATCCAGCTACTATTTATTTTTAATAAACAACTTAATTCAAACGCAACGCAAAATCCAATCCAGACAGACGTACAGTTGAAAATATTTTCCAAACACATTTTTATACCAACATTTTCAAAACCTAAACCAAGACCAGGGGGGAAAAAAAAGGAACGAAGACGAAGTTTAAATCCTTTAATTGACTTAATTGGTTCGTTGTTATATGAAGGAAGATTCGTCCTAGTTTCTAAACAGTATATGAAATTGACCCCCAAAAGAAAAGGTTCACAAAAATAGACCAGCTGGTGGAGCTCTTTGATTTGACCAACTGCCCTTGAAATAAGTCAGAGCATGCAATGGGAAGTAGGGAACTGTCCTGCTCAAGTGAACCACTATTAGATATGTTCTCATTTAATTATATATTATACTCCTATATAATTCTCAATTGTTTATGAAGTAATATATTGTATATGACCCATTTTCTCTCCCTATTCAACCCAGCTAATGGTAAATTTCAACCAGTAGTATTCTTTTTTTTCCTCTTGTTCGCCTATCATCTATTTCAGATATACTCTTTCTGTTTCAATTTACATGATTTAGCTTGATTTGGCACAAAGTTTTAAAAAAAAAAGACTTTTAAAATATATAGTACTAAATCTTGGGCAAAAGCGTAGTAGGGTCATGATATTTATGTGGCTATAAAAGTTTCTCATTAAGGGTAAAGTGGTAGAATAAAAAGTTTAAAGTTAAATTATTTCTAAATATAAAAATATATCATTCTTTGTGGAACGAACTAATAAAGAAATTGTGTCATCTAAATTGAAACGGATGGAGTATACAAAAATATTTCTTCTATTCGCTTATCCTCTATTTCTATTAGGGGTGGGCGTTCGGGTAATTCAGAATAGATATAAAAATTCCGGTTTGGATTTTCAGTTTTCGGATTAAAGAAATGACAATCCAAATAAGCTGGGATTGGATCATATTTTCTTAAGTTCGGTTTCGAATTAATCAGTTTGGATATTTTCGATTTTTAGTTATGAGCATATATGTTGAGATGTTTCTTGTTCTTACAAAATGAAAATCAAAATGAAGTATTCATGTTAAATTGCCTAAAAAGTTTCTCATTCTCACCACAATCATCCAAATAAAGTATTCAAGTAAATGAAATTATCATCAAGGAAATGCAACATACACTAATAAGGCCGATAAGAATTAGCATTAGTAAAATCACGTCAAAATATAAAGTATTATGGCAGTAACTTAGTAATTAGTATTAATTAGTTATATGAGATAATGGGTATGGTATTGGACATATTACTATTTGCACATGGATAATGGACTAAATATAAAATATAAAATATAAAAAAATTGGATTTTCGTATATCCAAAAATCTGAAGTACCAAATCCAACATCTAATTCAAAATTCAAAAAATTTAAAAATTAAATCTGAAATCCAAGCCGTAAACCAAAAATCTAAAAAAATTAGATTTCTGTTTAAATTTCGGGGTTGCCCAAACTATGTCCATTCCTAATTTTCAAGGCTCCCATCAAACCATGATGATTAATTCAAGTGTTATTTAAACTTCAATTTTTAGATAAAGCGTTAGTATAACAGAGGCGTACATTAAAATATTTGTAAGCGGTGTCGATATTAAGGAATAGCGACAAAGATGATTTAGAACGACGGTAGCAAGTTAACATGTCTAAAATTTACAAATCTCAAAAGTAGAGTAACCTTTTTAAAATTATAATTTCAAATTACGTCATGTATGCTTAAATAACTTCCTTTATGCAGTCAAATATTTTTTTATCATTTACAGGCCATGGAAGTGGTCAGGTTTAATTGACTTTTCTTGAAGACGAGATTGAGGGCTCAACTCTCTATAGACTCTACTTTGTGTAAGATCAGTTAGTTAGAAAGCAAGTTATGGTTGTGGGACCTACCTAATATTAAGACGTTATAATCTATGTAGGTGGTTAGGTGGTTAGAATAGTTAGTCCTCAATAGAGTAGCTTGTATAAATACTATATACTTGTACATATTCTAATACAGTGGAATGAAGAAGATATCATTCATTCTCTCAGAAATTCTCTCTCTAAGCTCACATCACCTTCTTCCTTAATTCACTCATAGAACCAAAGCTTCCATCCATGGAAGTTATCATGGTATTAGAGCCTACAACACGAGTCGCCTGTCACTGACAACTTCAATTCCTCTCCATAATCACCTCAGTTCTCTCAATTTTGGAGTGAAACTGTCATCGGGTGATTTGAATCGTAGTTAGATTTTGTAATTTGTATAAATTGTTCGGCTTTGTGTGAACTCATCTACATCATTCATGGTGATTAGTGATGAAACCAGTACTACACCGGTCGGACCTACTGACGGAACCTCTGATAATGCAGTTACTCGTAACCACAGCAATGGCTTCCCCACAGATGATCACAACCTTTGTACCTGCAGCCAATAGATACTCCAGGTAGCTCTCTAATTTCATTTCAACCAACATGATCTGAAAACTATGCAATTTGGAGTAGATCTATGAGGATTGGATTGCTAGGTAAAAGCAAACTAGGTTTTGTCGATGGTCGATTCTCTAAGTCTAGGTTTGAGCCAGAATTACATGATCAATGGGAGAAAGTGAATGTTATAGTCCTATCCTGGATCATGAATGTAGTTAGACCAGGGGTTCTGAGTAGTGTAGTGTATGCTTCAAATGCACACAAATTTTGGGAGAATCTGAGAGAAAGGTTTGACAAAGTAAAAGGTGCTAGAGTGCAATACTTGCACAAGGAAATTCACTCTCTCACTCAGGGATCAATGACTATGACAGACTATTTCTCTAAACTTAGGGATCTTTGGGATAAGTTTGATGCTATAATGCCTTGTCCTAGTTGTCCTTGTCCTGAATCAATACGGTATCTTGAGCACTTTGAGTACCAAAGGCCGATGCAGTTCCTAACTGTTTTAAATGAATCTTATAGCCAAGCTAGGAGTCAGATCACAATGATGTATCTCACTCCTTCTTTGAACAAAGCATACTCAATTATAATAGACCAGGAGAGCCAAAAGAACCTTGTTAATTTCAAATAAGTGTCTCAAATTACAGAATCAATTGAGAGCACAACTTTGTTCAGCAACAAAAGAGGATATCATGCTGGTAACAATTTCAAGCATGTGCCCAGAAAATGTACTCTGGTCTGTGAATACTGTCACCTCAAAGGTCACACTAAAGAAAATTGCTACAAGTTGGTAGGCTATCCACCAGACTTCAAGTCCAAGAGAAGAGGAGGCAGTACTGGCAATACTACCTCTTATACAAATCAGATCAACTCTAACTCCTATGTAAATAAGGCTAGTTGGATGACACCTCATACAGGAGAGGCTGCATATGGAGCTAATAATGCTGGAATGCAATGACAATAACAACAACCTGCAGTTAGAAGAGGCTTTACCTCAATGATAATGCCAACTTCTCCACAAGCCCCTACTGCATTCCTTACCTTAGAGTAGTATCAGCAGATACTTCAGCTACTCAATAAGGGACCAGATGAAGGATCCTTAACCAAGACAGTTGCTGCAGGTATAGAAATAGACCTAATGTCAATCTACAATGATAGGGAGTAGATTGTGGACACAGGTGCGTCTAATGATATGGCATCTAGCTTACAGATGTTAAAAGCATATAGGCTAATGCCACAATCAGACAGGAGAAAAGTTCACTTACCTACAGAAAATGTAGTTTCAGTCACACACACACAGGACTGGCCTCTGTGTTTAAGAACCAGGACATATCTAATGTGTTATATATACCTGAGTTTAAGTTCAATCTTCTCTCAGCGTCCAAACTCACTAAAGAACTAAAATGCTTGGTAATGTTCTTTCCTGACTTTTGCATCTTCCAAGACCTCTTCAGTGAATAAGTGAATGGGATTGGTAAGGAGAAATATGGTCTCTATGTGTTATAGGAGAGGCAGGAGAAGGGAGCAAGTCAATGTTCAAGTCAACAAGTAACTACTAGTACTAGTACAAGTTATTTGAATAAGACTAGTCATGCTCATATGTCTGTTGTATCTGATTCTAGTAGCCTATGGCAAAAGAGACTAGGTCATGCACCACTAGAAATAATAAGGAAACATGAAGCACTTAATCATCTAAAGGTTGATGCACATCAATATTGTATTGTTTTTCCATTGGCAAAACGAACAAAGTTACCCTTTCAGCTAAGCTCTACTGTATCTAAATATGCTTTTGATTTGCTTCATTGTGATATCTGGGGCCCCTACCGAGTTCCCAACTATGATGTCAAGAGGTATTTTATCACTGTTATAGATGATTATACCAAGCTTACCTGGATATTTCCGATCCAGTCCAAGTCTGACACTATAGTAGTTTATTTACCAAAGTGAAGAACATATTTTCTACTTCTATTAAAACACTTAGAACATATAATGGCTGTGAGTTTTTTAGCACAGATTTCAAGGGAGTCCTCTCTACTCTTGGCATTGAACACCAAAGCACTTCTGTGTATACTTCACAGCAAAATAGAATAGTTAAAAGAAAATACATAACCATCCTTGAAATAACTAGAGGAATAAGGTTTCAGGAAGGCATCCCACTAAGGTTCTAGGGTGAGTGTGTTACCACTGCTGTTTATCTACTCAACAGGTTACCCTCCAGAGTAATTGTCTTCAAATCATCATTTGCAATTCTTTATTTGCATGCTCCTGCTCTCAGTCACCTGAAGGTCATAGGCTGTCTCTGCTATGCAGTTGTTCCAAAATATTCTAACAAATTTGCCTCAATGACCATTCCTGTAGTTCTCATAGGATATGCTATTTCACAGAAAGAGTATAAACTATATGATATATACAGTCTAAGACACTCTTTTTGAGCAGAAATGTGGTGTTCCAAGAGGCTATTTTTCCCTTCAGACAATTGAAATCTACAAGTAATCGTGTGTTCCCACTACTAGACCTGTTGTCACCAATAAAATCTAGTGATACTATGAATCAGCCAGCTGTTAACTCACCTGGTACCACTGATAGTATAACTCAGAGGGAGATCCACTCACCTTCTTCTCCTACTGCAGTTCATGAGGAGGCACTTTCTACTGAAGCCAATCCAATACTTCCTGATGCAGCTCATGATTCACCTGAATCACCCAATTCTGATGCAGCTCAAGAGCTCAGGAGATCTAGCAGACCAAGTAGACCTCCTGTGTTGTTGCCAGATTATGTCACTAAACCAGCAAGTCACACATGTCCATATCCTATTTCATCATATGTAACCTATTCCAATGTGACAACACCTTATCAGCATCTACTGGCACTTCACTTAGTTATAACTGAACCTAAGTCTTTCAAGGAGGCTGTCTCAAATCCCAATTGGGCGCAAGCCATGAAGCAGGAAGTAGCAGCTCTTGAAGATAACAACACCTAGACTATTGTAGACCTCCCCCCTAGCAAGTCACTTATTGGTTTAAAGTGGATCTTTAAAGTTAAGTGCATGCCTTCGGGTGAGGTTGAGAGACATAAGGACAGGTTGGGAGCCAAAGGGTACAGTCAGAAAGAAGGTCTTAATTACACTGAAACCTTCTCCCCGGTGTCAAAGATAGTCACTGTGAGGTCTATTATTGCCCTAGCTGCCTCTCAGAACTTGTAGATTTACCAAATAGATGTGCACAATGCATTCCTAAATGGTGATCTTCTTGAGAAGGTTTATATGCATATTCCTAAATGCTTTTGCAGACAGGGGGAGACTCAGAAGGTCTGCAAACTCCAAAAGTCCCTGTATGGCCTTAAACAGGCTCCAAGACAGTCGAGCATGAAGTTAACAGAGGCTCTAATGAAGATGGGATTCCAGAAGAGTCACTTTGACTATTCTCTCTTCACCAGAAAAGCAGGGTATTACATACTTGTAATCCTAGTCTATGTAGATGATCTGATCATCACATGCACCAATCTTAGTCAACTAAACCAAACAAGAGATGACCTACAGACTAAGTTCAAAATGAAGGATCTTGTGGAGCTGAAGTTCTTTCTAGGCTTTGAATTTGCTAGGTTTAAAGAAGGGATTGTAATGAATCATATGAAGTATGTTATGGAGTTGATTTCTGAATCGAGCTTAAGTGGAGCAAGGCCTGCTGGCACTCCTCTTGAAATGAACCAAAAACTAACATCAGCAGACTACGACAGTTGGATGAAAACTAATGCAGCAGATGAGGTGCTGAAAGATCCTAGCAGCTATTAAAGATTGGTAGGGAGGTTATTGTACCTCACCATGACCAAACCTAATCTTAACGTTGCAGTGCAAGTTCTTAGCCACTTCATGTACTGTCCAAAGGTTGTGCCTGGATTGGGTCTTCTGATTCTTGCTAATAGCACAAACAAACTTAGAGCCTACTATGACTCATACTGGGGAGCTTACTTACAAACAAGAAGATCAGTCACTAGATATTTAGTAAAGTTTGGGAATGCATTAATATCATGGAAGTCCAAGAAATAAGAGATTGTTTCTAGGAGCTCAACAGAAGCAGAATTCAGAAGCATAGTTGAATGTGCTGCTGAAGTAACTTGGTTGATAGGACTCTTTGGAGAGCTTGGAGTGAAGATTGAACTACCTGTTGAGCTACTCTGTGATAGTAAGGCTGCAATTCATATTGCAGCCAACCCAATCTTTCACAAAAGAACCAAACTTATAGACATAGATTTTCATTTTGTGAGGGAAAGAATATTACAATGAGTAATGAAGACTGAACACATATCTACAAAAGAGAAGTTAGTTGATCTCCTAACTAAGAGCTTGGGCAAGCAACATGACTACTGGCTGAAAAGTTTAGGAGTTAAGAACCTGTTCAAGCCATCAACTTGAGGGGGAGCGTTGAAGATCAGTTAGCTAGAAAGCAATTTGTGGTTGTGGTATCTACCTAATATTAAGACGTTATAATCTATGTATGTGGTTAGGAGGTTAGAGTAGTTAGTCCTCAGTAGAATAGTTTGTATAAATACTTTATACTTGTACATATTCTAATACAATGGAATGAAGAAGATAACATTCATTCTCTCATAAATTCTCTATCTAAGCTCACAACACCTTTTTCCTTAATTCACTCATATAACCAAAACTTCCATCCATGGAAGTTATCATACTTTTTCAACAGGACCATGCTAAAAAAATTTAAAAACAAAAAATGTCTTTTGTTGAGGTCGATCCTCCGACATCAGGTAGCAAAACTGCAACGCTTGAACACTACACTAAAGGATGGTATATTCCATTAAGGTCATTTATATTTTCTATTTGAGGTTTTGGCATAGAATTTCCCTGACACCACTTGGTAAATGTATATCCGCCCTTGCAGTAGAGAATGACTTATACTATACAATATTTATATTTGACGAGAATAGTTTTCTTTATATTGAATTAAGTTTAACTTTTTAATATACATAAAATTTATTTAAAAACTTTGTTACCAGTCATTAAAAAGCTTTGAAACTTGAAATTGAAATTGAAATTAAAGTTATTATTTATTTTGATTGAGTATTATTACAAACGATTAAGAACATCCTTTGGAAGTTTGTATCTCAATTTTGAGGGAGTTTGGTGAAGTTTCGAGTGATTTTGATTAAAATTTTAGATTTCAACTTGAATAAAAAGATATAAATAAATTGTATGTATTTTTTTATGTTGGGTATACAAACGATATATAAAATATATACAGCTAATATAAATGTATGCAAATTGTATGTGTTTAATCATATTTTGTACAATCAATGTTATATATACAAGTTATATGTAGGTTGTATATTTTAATCGGGTTTTGTACAATAAAAGTTATATACAAGCTGAATGTAAGTGGTATGTCCTGGCCGAATTTGTATATATTTTGTAAACAAACTCTAGCTACTTTTTGAAAACCCAAAAATCTAGCTAAAGCGGGTAAATATTGTCCTAGTTTTGTATCTATAGGAAAAAATCCCAATAAAGAATTTAATATCCATAAACTGATAATATAAAAAATATTTATACAATTATATCACTTATATAATAATTATTGATATATTTTTCTTATAATCATTCATTAATAACATAATAAAATAATACTTAATAAACCTCTATAAAATGCTAAACTACAAGGATCATATAAATTTACACTACAATTAACATTATTGTTTTTACATTACATTAATTCATTCCTTAATTAAATAGGGGTGAATTCAAATATTTTAAGTCAAGACCAAATGCTGCTTTACGCCTTTACCCACTATGAAAATTTCATTTTCAAACCGCTTGAAACATATGCAGCTTCCACTTGTCTTCACAAAAGTAAATCTCACTCAGTGTAAAACGAACCTCAATTAAATATATCAACAAGGATTTTCTTTAAAGTTGTCAAATTCATATCCTGCTGGTGTTAGTTAAAAGTATATATAAAAGTAATTTATTCCTCAAGATTAAGGCAGAATAATTAAATTATTCTTTGGTTGACTACTAGTTGTATTTTTTGAAATTGTGCCCACCATATGATTACCTTGTATTATCCCTTTCCTTTTTTCCCTCTTTACTTTATTCTTCTTTTATCTAACGGCCGAGTCAAAAAAAACAAAAGTATAAAGAATGTTAGTAGGTAAGTGCACCTAATTTATCATAGCTTATACAAGAATAATTGCCATAAAAGGGCTGTTTCCAAGAAAAATAGTCCAGTTGGTCAAATGATTACAATTCGAACTATAACAATCTAGATATCTAGTTGTGGCTTTCCCGTTCTTTATAAATTAATTTAATGGTATTTGGTATCGAGATAATGTGTATTTAATATTGTTTCCCATTTTTCCTTTTACAACAATGTTCCACTTGAAAAACGAAAATAGAAAAAGAGAATGGAAAAGTGGGAAACAGATTAATTTTGGTCTAAGCAGTACGTAAGAGAATTCAAGGAAAACTAAATTGGAATACATGTTGGGATATATACTATTAACCATGGATTTGATTTGGATATACTAGTATTTATTATGAAATAATTATTTATTCAATTTTAATAAAATTTTAAATAGATCATATATTAGTCTGTATCCTTTGCTCATATAGTAGATGATTTAGTGTATAGAGTTTAGCTTATACACGGAAGATTAAATCATAGGTTCGTATAAGTATAAAGTTTGAGTTCACGATCTAATGAAGTGGACAAACCATCAGGAATGATTATAGCACAAAATTAAATATAATTATCTTGATTATGAGAATGGTTTATGTCACGACCCAAAATTCAATTAGTCGTAATGACACCTAACTCAACTCGCCAGGTAAGCCAATAACCAATTATCCAATTTAATAAGATTGATCAAGAGAAGAAAAGATAATATAACTCTTTTTACACAATAATTTTTTCATGGACAGGTAGTATAAATCATGAGCTTCTAAGATTTAGATTCTTACAAAACTGAATTGAGATAACTACAACATCTGTTTGAAGTGTAATAAACAGAATTCGAATCTAATGCTACCAAGGACAAGTGATAGCCATAACTGGAACGCAGGTACATCTTCAAATCCAGCTCCCACCGTACGCGGCAACATCAACATCCAATATCTGCACATAAGGTGCAAACGTGTAGTATGAGTACAACCGACCCCACGTACTCAATAAGTAACAAACCTAACCTTAGGTTGAAAGTAGTGATGAGTTGGAACAAAGATCGGAGTCCCACCAATAGCCAACAACAGTTCATAACAATAAAATGAAAGTGCTAAAAGAAATAACTCAGAGATATAGTGCTCAGCTCGTTCAAAATTTCGAAAAAATAGGCATGCCTTTCAAGTATAACAGTAAAACCCAAATCTTTTACCGAAAGCTCCAAAACATGAGTAAGTTTGTAAAACCGTGATTTTCTTTCCAAAACTTTTTCACAGGTAAATGTTTCACTATCAAATGGCATGAAGAAAGTACATTTCTATACCTACATGTCAATGTTTATGAGAAGTCATGAATGACGTGATACCGCACAGCAGGAGGAAAATGCATCTCTATACCTGTATGACAAGTGCGCATGTCGAATGCAATACAACATAGTGAACAACCATATGCATACTCTCAGAGTATCAGTCCACTCAGTCCTCCCAATCACTCAATCTTCACAGTCACCCAATCCTCACAATTACTCAGTCCTCACAGTCACTCAATCCTCCTAATCGCTCGGCACTTGCGCTCACACTCAATAGGTACATGCGCCCACTGTGGATGTGTAGACTCCGGAGGGAAAATTCCATCCCAAGCGCTATAATAAGTCAATCATAGCATGAATCAAATAAACATGTTGCGGCGTGCAGTCCGATCCCATAAATATCCTCACAATCAGTCCCTCAGCCTCACTCAGTCATCAACATCTCTAGTCTCTCGGGCTCACAAGACACATGATCATCAGCCCAAACAATGATGATACAATGTATAAATAAATGACAACGGAGATAGAGATATGATATGAAGTTAATAGCTTTGACTGAGTGCGTGATTTCAAATTAAGCAAATAATTCAACATGTAATGTGACCTCTGTGGGTCCCAACGATACCAACATATAACATAAGCATGATTTCTAATATGACTTGCAGCTCAATATCTCTAACACATAGGGAATATATGGATAACAACAAGATTATTCAACTATACAGTTTCATGGAATTGACTAAATCACAATTCACACGATGCCCGCCCACATGCCCGTCACCTCAACATCAATCACATAGCACGTAATTCGGGGTTTGATACCCTCAGCACCAAGTTTAGAAGTGTTACTTATCTCGAACAAGCCAAATCCGATACCGAGCAAGCCAAATGATGCTCCAAAAATGTCATCTCGCGCGTACCGACCTCTGAACGGCTCGAAAATAGCCAAAAGCAACTTAAATACATCAAATAATGCCTAAGGAAACAATTCCAAATGATAAAGGTTGAATCCTTAATTTAAAAGCCCAAAATTGACCAAAATGTCAAACCCAGGCCACGCCTCGGAACTCGACGAAACGTATAAAATCCGATAACCCATTCAATTAAGAGTCCAACCATACTAGTTTCACACAAATCCGACTCTGAATCAATGTTCACAACTCAAAAACTCACTCTATGAAACTTTAGGCTAAAACCCTCAATTTCTCTTTAAAATTCATAATCTAAATGCCAAAATCGAAGATGGATTCATGAAATATGATCAAAAGAGAATAGAGAACACATACCCCAATCCACGTGGTGAAAATCACTTCAAAAATCACCTCAATCCGAGCCCCAAATCTCAAAATATGATAAACGAACCAAAACCTCGATTTATAGGTTCTGCCCAGCGGTTTTCGCATTTACGAACCAAATTTCACATGCGGCCCAATCTTCGCTTCAGCAAACAAACCAAACTCAGCAGCCATCTCTTCTGTGGAACATCACTTCGCACTTGCACGCCTGCAGGTGCGGCTCTGCCATCGCACATGCGTCATACCTCACCCCTGCGACCCAAGGCACTGCTTTTGCGCTTCCGCAGGTGCGGCCTATTTCTCGCATCTGCGGCACCCTGCTCCCTGTTCCACTTCCGCTCCTGCGACTCATTTGCCGCTTTTTCCGCTCCGCACATGCGCCCATAACTCTGCAGGTGCGGTCACACCAGAACCGGCAGCCTCAACAATTAGCAACAGGCGACAAGATAACCTCGTTCGAAGCTCACCCGAGCCCTTCGGGACCCCGTCCAAATATACCAACAAGTCCCATGACATAACACGGACCTACCTGAGGTCTCAAATCACGCGTAACAATATCGAAACGACGAATCATACCTCAAATCAAACTTAATGAACTTTTGAACTTTCAAAACTCGCGCCGAAACATATCAAATCAATTTGGAATGAACTCAAATTTTGTACACAAGTCCCAAATGACATATCGAAGCTATTCCAAATTCCCAGAACCACAATATGAATCTGATATCCTCAAAGTCAACTTCCAGTCAAACTTATGAACTTTCCAAACCTTCAAATTTCCAACTTTCGCCAATTAGTACCGAATCTTTCTAGAAATATCCAATTGTAAATCTGGGCATATGCTCGAGTCCAAAATCACCATCCGGACCTAACAGAACCATCAAAACTCCGTTTCAAGGTCAAATTTACAAAAGTCAAACTTGGTCAACTCTTCCAACTTAAAGCTTCAATCATTAAATTCACTTCCAAATCGATTCCGAATAACCTGAAAATCAAAACCGACGATTTATACAAGTCATAATACATCATATGGAGCTACTCGGGCCCCCAAACTATCGAGCAAAGTGCAAATGCTCATAAGAACTGGTCGGGTCATTACATCCTCCCTCACTTAAATATATGTTCGTCCTCAAACGTGCCAAGAGTCGTTCCAAAACCATCAAACCGTCGTGTAACCTTACCATGCACATACCCGGAGGTGATCCCGCGTCACCCTAATTTATATAAGCCTGGCGGCACAACCAAACTGAAGATCCTTAATCTAACCTTAGCCCATAAACCTTGGTACTCAATTTCCAACATCTTGAATTCCCTACATGATCTGAATCTCATATCCACACACTGTATAAGTCTGAACAAGCTGTATCAAGCCATAACCATAGCCCAAGATGCAATCACATGATATACCACATAATTCAAATACTCATAGCAATAATTTTCGACCACAATAACTGCTTGAAACAAACCCAATACTGATAATAAACCTCATATCAAACAAAACCTCGTTCTAAAACCTTCGTACACTACCAATGATGAAAGAAACACGCAGAAACTCATAACCACTTATCAGATCATCAAGTCATGGAGCTCTCTCTCCTTTGACAAGAACTATAGCCAATTTCTAAGACGATCAGCGACATTATCCTTCCAAATATACCGCAAACAAATCTAATAGCACCAATTCTAGGTCCAATGACCTTACTTTATCAAGCCCAACTATCCTATTGACATGCCACACCAATGCTACCTAGAATCACAACCTCTGCAATCCGTGCACTATTAAGCAACAACTCAAATGTACCCAAAATGGAAAATGACTCAAATGAGAGAACCATCTCGCAAACTCAACAAGTACCACCACAAATGCAATGACCAATAAATAACAATTCAAATGTACCCAAAATGGAAAATGACTCAAATGAGAGAACCACCCCGCAAACTCAACAAGTAGCACCACAAATGCAATGTTATGAACCCATCATACATGGTAGAACCAAAACCCACAGATCTAACATAAGGTATCATATTGATAGTAGGCTATAATCTCTTATTTCAGTCGCTTATTGCACTCTAATTTACTGTACGTTAGTTATGTTTGAGATTCAATTGATAGTGTTTTGCACTTATTATGTGTTTATGCCTTCAAGTACCTTGGTTCGGTTATCCGGGGGGAGGGGAGATCAACGAGGATATCACCCACCGTATTGGGGTAGGATGGATGAAGTGGAGGTTAGCATCTGGAGTCCTGTGTGACAAGAGAGTGCCACCGATACTCAAAGGTAAGTTCTATAAAGCGGTGGTTAGACCAACCATGATGTATGGGGCTGAGTGTTGGCCCGTTAAAAACTCATATATCCAGAAGATGAAAGTAGCAGAAATGAGGATGTTGCGGTGGATGTACGAGCACACTATAATAGATAAGATTAGGAATGATGATATTCGAGAAAAGGTGCACGTGGCTCCCATTGATGACAAGATGTAGGAAGCGAGGCTTAGATGGTTCGGACATGTTCAGAGGAGAAGCCCAGATGCTCTGGTACGGAGGTGTGAGCGGCTGGTTGTGGAGGGCACGAAAAGAGGTAGAGGGCGGCCTAAGAAGTATTGGGGAGAGGTGATCAAGGAGGATATAGCGAGGCTCCAAATTTTCGAGGATATGACACTTGATAGGAAGATATGGAGGCCGAGTATTAGGGCTATAGGTTATGAGATAGTTGAGTCATGCCTTACTTCGTACTATTGTGGGACTAGTCATATAGGGTTTTTGTCTAAGATAGCTAGTGGCAATATTGTGTCTTACTATTTCGCTTTTCAGTATAGGTCCTATTCACTAGCTATCGCTTTTGCTTTGCATCTTTCTTCTAGATTTCATGGTGTTCTTATTTTTCTTATGATTGTTGTGGTGATACTAATATTGTCTCCCTTTGCTTTGCATCTTTCTTCTGGATTTCATGGTGTTCCTATTTTTCCTATGATTGCTGTTGTGATACTAATATTGTCTCTTTTTGTCCTTTTGTCTTTTTGAGCCTAGGGTCTTTCGAAAACAGCCTCTCTACTCCTTTGGGGTAGGGGCAAGGTCTGCGTACACACTACCCTCCCCAGACCCCATTAATGGAATTTTACTGGATTGTTATTTTTGTTTTATTGTTGTGTGTTTATGCCTTGTAGGAGTGATTCCGAGCTATATAGATATTATGGAGCTAATTCGAGTGATTTGGAGATTTGAAATATGAGTAAAAGCCCAAGGGATTAAGCCGGGATCGTGTTTGGGAGACGAGGACCAAGTTTGGATGTCAAAACACACGAAAAAATCCGTACTCTGAGAAATCCCCACTGCCGCGGCGCGTGGGGCGGCACGTGGGGTGCCGCAGCTGCCCATTTTCCTACTGTCTGTCAGAAACAACTCTCTGAATTTCCCCACTAATTCCCTGCATAGCGCGTCACCCCATGCAGCGCGCCTGTGTAATTTTACAGGGTTATTTTCCTATTTCGGCTAGAAGAAAGTGATTTCATCTGAGCCCGACCCTACTTGATATAAATATATGGAAAAATATTATTTTTCTGCACTTTTGACATATTGGAGACCTAAGGAGGCTCAGGATGAGTTGGAGAAGCAAAAGCACAAGTAGTTCATCATTCAATCCTCACTCAAGACCCGAGTTTGGATCGTTTTATGTTTTTCCTTTACTTTAAACATATTTGTGATGAATTGCTCCATATCTATGGAGTAGTTCCCTTTAGGTTTTGATGGATTTGGTGTATTGATATTTGTTTGTGAATTATAACTCTAGTTTTATGTATTGAAGCATTTTTGGATGATTTAATTGTTGCATCTATATTCACTAGTTCATGTAATCGAGAGAGACATAGCTTGTGATATCTTTGATTATATTGTTAGTTGAGTTCATTAATTCTTCTTAGTAATCGAAAGAGGCTAGTTGAATCGTTGATTAAACCTAGTTAGGAGGATAATCGAGAGAGGTTCTCCTAAAGACCAATCCACTACGCATTCTTGCATATCTTCACGTGCTTAAATTGCTTCATCTTGTGAGGTTAAAACTTAATCGAGAGAAGAGTTATTGTTGAACGTTTGAACTAATAATTGAGTGAATTCGAGAGACTCACTTGAACATTATAATTTAATTATCTATAGTTTGATCCCAAATAATTATCTTGCACCTATCCTATCAAAACCCTATCTTCTCCCATTGATAACCTCTTGTGTTTATTTCTTGTTTCGATTGTCATTAGTCAATAGCTTTAGACTCTTAGTTAATTTTAGTTATTCATAATATAAATCTCGATTGTTGATTCTCCTAGATAACAATCAAGCTAGAAAGTACGAAAATACTATTTTAACTCCATTCCATGTGGATACGATATTATACTATATTATCTTTAACTAGCGAGCATAATTTAAGTGTGTGTTTTGTGCTCGTCAAATTTTGGCATCGTTGCCGGGGATTGGAAATCAATAGTGTTTGAAATAGTTTGTAGTGCTAATTCAGGAATTTTTATTTTTATTTTATTTTATTTTTCCCTTTTTACATTTGGTGTTCTTTGACTGTGCGCAGATTACAGGTTCAGAGTGGTGCATGACTAGAACTTCTGCGAAGGAAGTGCTACCATATGAACTAGAACTTCTGTGAAGGAAGTGCTACCATACGAATCCAAAATAGAAAAACAACTGCGACAATTGAGGAAGGAAAGAAGTCTCACTGAGACATTAGATAAGGTTGGGCAATCCTCAACTAAAGATATGGCTGGAATCAGTGATGATAATGTAGATTTGGCTGCGAGAGAGGCAGCCCAATGAAGAGAACAGGCTACATGGGATGCTGAAGAAGCAGCTATTAGAGATGCACAGATTATCTATGAAGAAGAGAGGGGTCGTAGAATTGCTCAAAATCAACCCTTGGGTGCAGACCAGTTCGGAAATATAGCTCACATGCCTGGGAGACCACTTGGCGATTATGCTAGACCGATTTACAATCAAGGTTTATCAAGTGTTAGACCATCTCCAATTGAAGCACACTCAAAGATGATGTTAAGCAGTGGCTTCGAAGCTTACCCACGGGATCAATTAGAGCATGGGAGGAGATGACAAGAAAATTCCTTGATAAATATTTCTCCTCAGCTAAGAAGGGCAAGTTTAGAAGTGAAATCCATAACTTCTTCCAGTAAGATACTGAGACTGTGTTTGAAGCTCGGGAGAGGTTTAAGGAAATAGTCAGTAAGTGTCAACATAGCAGAATTGAACTCTGGATGAAACTTCAGGACTTTTGGGATGGATTGACACCGGTTTCAGGTAGAACATTGAGCAATGCAGTTGGAAACCCTTTGATGAAGAAGACTCCAGAGGAGATAGTCACAATTCTTGATGAGTTGTCTGAAGATTCAAATCAATGGCCCTATGAGAGTGCGGAAAGAAGAAGATCAACTGGTGTTCACCAGGTTGATGCTAACATATCTGTGAAGGTACAACTTTATGCTATGTCCAAAGAGATAAATAAGCTGACCTTAGCGTCGATACAAAGTGAGCCTCATACAGCTTGTGATATATGTGGAAGAGGACACCCTACTCATGAGTGTCAAGCCTCAACTGAGGAAATAAATGTTGTGGGAAACTATAATTTTAATGCAATGGGTCAGAGGCACCCCGGTGTTTCATGGAGTTCACCTGGGGGTACCGCGAATGCATGGCAACAAAATAACTCTAAACCCCAGGGACAAGGAGCTCCAGCATTCCAAAATCAGCAGAGGAAGCAATTTCAGCCTCAACAGCCCATTCAGTCTGGCATAGAAGATCTCATGAAGGCCTTCATTCTAAAAATTGATGAGAGGCTTGAAACTTCTAGCACAACTATCCGGGAACATGGAGCATCTATCAAAGAAATAGGTATTAGTTTTTGAAACATGGAAAGACAGGTTGGGTAGCTAGCCACTCTATTGTCTGAGAGGATTCCAGAAACGCACCCCGTTGATACTGAGAGAAATCTCAAAGAAACAGTGAATGCTGTGACTTTGAGAAGTGGGCAAGTGTTGAAGGATCCCACCCCAATCCAAAAAGATGTGATAATTGCAAAAGAAAGTGGGGAGTAGCTGAAAAGTGATGATAACAAGAAGAAGAAGGGCCAGATGAAAACTAAGTAGTAGAAGAAGAAGAAGGATGAAAACTCAATAAGGGAGAAACCCGAGGAAACCAAGTATATTCCTATTCTACCTTTTCCTCAAAAGCAAAGTAGAGAAAATCTAGACAAGCAGTTTGCGAGATTTCTGGATGTGCTGAAACAGGTTCATGTAAATTTACCATTCACAGAAATGCTCTCACAAATACCTGCTTATGCCATATTTATGAAAGAGATCCTGACAAAGAAGAGGAAACTAGAGGAGACCTCGGTGGTCAAGCTCATAGAGCATTGCAGTTCGATATTACAAAATAAAATCCCACAAAAGTGTAAAGATCCAGGGAGTTTTACTATACAATGCTCTTTAGGCTCTATGGATAAATCTTTATGTGATTCCGGTGCCTCAATTAACTTAATGCCTCTATCTATTTACAGGAAAATGGAGAAGGAGATTGGATAGATAAGGTCAGTGCTAATATCTTTGCAGCTGGTAGACCAAACGACTCTGATACCCGAGGGGATAGTGGAAGATGTCTTAGTTCGGGTAGATGAGTTCGTATTTCATGTAGATTTTATAGTAGTGAATATGGAGGAGAACAAGGATGTCCCCCTCATCTTAGGAAGACTATTCTTAGCAACTAGTAGAGTAATATTAGATATACACGAGAGAAAGCTCATGCTTAGAGTAGGTGAGGAGACTGTAACTTTCGAGATGAATATAGAAACGGGGGTTAAAAAAGAGAAGCCAACTGCAAGTGTTGAGTGAAAAGTGAAGGGCTCAAAAACAAAGGCTGTGGCGAGTGAGAAAGATAGGTGTGGGGTGCACCCCAAGAAGGCGAAGAAGAAGCTATCGGCATGGATGTGGCCATTAGTCCAAAGGCGAGGAATGGATTCAGACCCCGATTAGATGTTCAAGGAAGTTTCGTTTACCTTATGCTTTTTAATTGTGTGTCATGGGGACATGCCACAACTTAAAGTGGGGTGGGGGATAATTGTATTTTGTATGTATATGTATTAGTTTAATTTTTGTTTTAGTAGTTAGAGATAGAAAAAATTGGAAAAAAAGCCATAAAATTGAAAACAAATCGATTTTTCCCAACGATGGATATCATTCGACGGGTTTCTTGAGGGATTAAAGTCGAAAGAAAAAGATAAAAAGATTTTCTTTTGTTAGGTAGTGTAATAATTACCCCTTGGTTTTTCTTTGTGCCGCGGTTCTTTTCCAAGGGTTTTGTTTGAACCGGGTGTAGTTAATTTTTATCTTTGTTAGGAGTAGGAAACCTTGTGCTATGAATTGAATTGAAAGCAATATATCTTAACTTTATTATGCCTTGAGAATAGTGAATGTTTTAGTTGTGACGCTTAGGCTCAGTTTTTGACTCTTATATAAGTACCTTAAATTATATGATCTTAACTTTACTTAACTGCTTTGACTAGAGTGTCTTGATAGTCCAATCTTGAGCAAGTTATGTGCCATGTGTGTGTGAGATTTTGTGTTATTCGGTGCATTGCATTTGATGTCTAGAACTTGCCCCGTGTGTTTACAAAGCGAAATAGCAGTTTTATTCAGTCTTGGAAGGGATATATGCATTTCTTTATTGAGCCAGTTATAAGCTTTTACCCACCTAATTGTTATGTATCTTAGTTAACCTTGTTGAGCCTGTAATCCTGTTCCTTTGGCAACCACATTACAAGCCTTACCCATTTGTTTGAATTGACCATCTATTTGAACCTTGTACCTCTTGTGAGCACTTAAAATTTGTTATGAACTTTGTAAAAGTTGAAGTGTGGGGTGGTTGGTTTGGCTTTTGAGTGAAACTATTGAAATAAGGTAGAAGGAGCATGATCGCGTCCAAATACATACCTCAAAAGAGGTATGAAACGGTCGTGTGCAATAATAGAAACCCAACTAAGAGTCGGGGTCAAATCCATAGGGAGCTAAGATGGGAGTTAGGGGTATATATTTCAATGTGAGTGATTAAATTATCTAGATTGCACTTCCATACAAAGATTTATTTTCTATTTCTAATTTTACTCTAAAGATTGCAAAATAAAGAAAGAAGATTAGGGATAATTATTTTTGATGTTTTTCCAAATTGATAAAAAGTATAGGGCTGTGACCATTACCTAGGTGTTTGCCTGATGGGATAAAGACTTTAATGCTCGTTTTATTGATTGGGGTGTATTATAGCTATCAACTCTTAATTGCCCAATCAATACCTCTCTGTCAGAGAGTGGTTTTGCCCAATTTGGCTTTCTCAAGACCATATAAGTATCACACAAAACAGTTAATAAAAACTCAAGTCGGGTTATTACTATCTCTAGGTTGAACCCTTTAATTGGGTTAATCCATCTCTTGATTGACCCAATTCCTTGTTAGCTAAGTTATCCTAGACTAGGTCACTCTTTCTCAAGTAGAGACTAAGTCAAATAGGCATGAATTAATGTTTGCAACCATTAATCCCATAATTAAAGCGTGAACTAAGATAAATAATAAACACTCAATTATAAACAAGCACTAAATTAGATACTTATAAGGTTTACTCACTAGGGTTGGGTCACAACCCTAGTAAACATCTAGCTAATCATACTTGGGTTTGAAGAAAATAGAGAAGAAAGACTAATTAAACTCATAATGAAAGCTTAAAATGATTAAATCTATTGTAAAATACACCAAAGCAAAGTAAACTTCCAAAAATGGCAAAGAAAAACGGCTACAGTAATTGCATAGGTTCAAACTTGGCCTAATTTTGTGAAACTCATCTATTTATACAAGACTAAAAATCTCGGACAAATATACCCCTCAGGAGGTTCTGCGGCCGCACAATTCCATGTGCGATCTGCAGATTTCTTCATCTGTCAGGAGTTGGAGTTCTGCGGCCGCACAATTCTGAACAGCGTCCGCGGAGCAACTTTTCTATTGTCCACAAATTTAGAACCGCGGCTGCAAGATAATCTTCTGCATTCCGCAATATTAAGATTGCGGACGCACGGCAATATTCTACGGCCGCACAAATCTTGTGCGGTCCGTAATTCACTGAGGCTCTGGACTTGGTCTTTATTGCCTTGTGGATATACTGCTCATTTTTAGTCGGATTTTATCTCGGGGGCCCAACTTCCAGCATTCCTACAATTTCCCATAATTTTATTAATTTCAGGAACACAATTCAATGCTTTTAGACTAAAACAAAAGTTAAAAGGCGCTAATAAGCAGTCAAAATCCCCACTTATCAACTCCCCCAAACTTAAGTCTTTGCTTGTCCTCAAACAAATAAATTAGCTCCCACCTCCAAAGTTAAGGATCATTTCAGTGAGTCGAAGGTGAGTCATCCACACATCAATTGGGACCAACAAGTATCCACACTACCTATGTATTATCAACAAGGCGACAAGTTAAACATTTATGCACATATAGTTCTAAAGTGACATTTGAGCATCAAACATTGACTTAACTCATCAAGGACTCTTTCTCTATCATGTATGTCATGGTGGACTCCAAACTCTTCCTCTTCTACTTTCCAGTTGCCTGGCTCACTTAAGAATTTTAGTACTCAATCCAAAAAATTATGAAAGGTTCACTCATCTCTCTCAAGAGAATGTCGCAAGTACAGCTTCAAGTACTATAGGCTTGCCCCTCATGTAGATCGCCACTAAAGTAAGCTCACTCGGCTCGAAATCAAATTGGACTTCTTTCGGGATGTAATGAAGGCTTTTGGATTAGGGGTGGATACAATATGGGTGAGTGGTTACACTTTTCCTTAAGCACTCCATTTTTCATTTCTCGGCTCACACTTTGCCAATTCTTTGAGGCACTTTCTTTTCCTTGGGAATCTAGAGAGACTTAACATCACTCTTTCTTGATCATTTCATTCATTTTCTCCCTCTTTGATTTTTTCATGTTTGGGATCATTACCTCTCTTTGAATCCCTTCAACTCTTCCACTTATTAACTATTTTGTATTTTTGCTTTTGTTTTTTTCTTTTCTTGCCTTTTCTTCTCATCACTTATTTTCTCTTTTTGTTCCTTGATACCTTTTTCAAGCTCTTCGTCTCTCCCCCAAACTTATGTTTTTAGCCAATTGTTTCACAAGAGTGTTAAGAAAAGCTCGGGTGCCAAGAGAGGGTCACGATCAAACCGGTAAAGGCTTGTAACATGGTTTGTCAAATGAGAAAGGCTCGAGGCTCAATGGGGTTGACTAGGGATCACAACATTGGTGGGCAATAGAAAACTCAAACGGGCCAAGGAAAGCCTACAATAACTTCTCAAGCCAAGCAAAACTTAGGATTTCGCCTTGAAACACATTCTGGGCAAGTTCTAGACCTTTCGTATGGGTACTTGGACTAGCAACAAAGCATCTCACCTCTCACGCAACTGGATTGTTAATGAGGACAGAGTCGAGGTCCTACAATGACCACATTCAAGTTTAAAGATCACTATGGTTTAATTAAACTACTTGATGATTGCCAAAGTCAACTCAAGAGTCACAAAGTCACTAACTAGAGATATTTCTTTCAGAAACCTTATTTTTAACCATAAGTACGTAGTTAAGTGTGTTGGTACCAATTGAAGCATGTTTAACTCTTCGAGCATGACTCAATTAGGTCTTTTTATTCATCACTACTACTATTATTACCTAAACACCAAAAACAGACTCATTCCCTTAAGAAGGTTGTCACACCATCTATCGTTGGGACGAGTCACCCGGTTCACACAACAACTACCTTTCGAAAGAACCGTGCCATTAAGAAAACCAAAGGCTTATTATCTACTAAAACATAAAAAGAAGCTACTAAAACAAACAAAGAAGCTGCTAATTCAAACTACGAACTAATAATGGAACAAAAATTAAGAAGCTAATTAAACAAAAACTACTGAATATACATACTGAGAGAAAAGAGAGAATATATATAGAATAAGAAAGAGAAAGAAAATAATATCAAGTTATTACCGGCCAATTGTCTCAGAATGTACCAAATATCATCAAAATAAACTCCACCCCCCGAATAAAAATAAGCATTGTCCCCAATGCTTAACAAAATAAGAGTAAAAGAGGGGAAAAAGTGAACAAAACTCCCTATGTCTCCTTGGACATCTCTGTGTCCCCAGCAATGTCACCACCCTCAGTCTCATCCAACTGGATCTCATCAGCCT
Source organism: Nicotiana tomentosiformis (assembly GCF_000390325.3). NCBI lineage: Eukaryota > Viridiplantae > Streptophyta > Magnoliopsida > Solanales > Solanaceae > Nicotiana > Nicotiana tomentosiformis. The sequence continues at coordinate 36,013,337 of NC_090816.1, forward strand.
CAACTCTGGGAGTGACTGGGTTGGTGAACATCTGACGCACTGCCTCGGCAATGTCAGCAACAGAGTGTGGATCTTCATAATGGCCAGCTGGTGCCACTGGTGCTGATGGTGCTGCAGGATCTGGGCCTGAAGGGTGTGGGTCAATCAACATGTCAAACGGTATATCTCTTGCTGCAACAAGCTTTGTAACATGTCTGCGGAGCTTGTCCACTCACTTCTTGGAGGCCTGAGACTTTCTCATATTCTTTATTTCTTTTCCCAGCTCTTCGATCACTGACCCATGTTGTACTAGGGTAGCAATGATGGTGCTCTGGTTCTCAAGGAGCTTGTTCAATGTTTCTTCAACTGAAAGAGGAATCTGAGGTACCTGAATAGAAGATTGTGCTGCAACAGTACTGGATAAGACAAACAACTTTATAGTGGTTGTCTGCATCCAGTTGTTGAGGCTCACTAATGTCTGGGAGACTCTCAGCAGAGAAAGTGGGGTAGTAGGCATGGGCACCGGCTTCAAAGCCGAAGTGGAACCTATGACAGGAACTACAATAGGAACTGAAGATGATGAAGGAGGCATAGCTGCGGCACTAGAGGAAGGCTTGGCCGAAGTGGATGGAACATCAACTGCCTCCGCAACTACCGCCGTTGGCTCATAAGACTGGCCTGTGGTGGTAGACTGCTGACCTTTTCTCTTAGGGTTGTTCACATCCATCAGTAAGTACCATGAGAAAGGCTTCTTCGGCCTCACCTTTGTATCATAATCCCTCGGCTCTACCCTCGCATCTATGAGATACTCTTTAATAGTGTTGGGATACGGGTAGGACGAGTCATCTTTCCGAGAATTGACTGAAATGTTGGCCGACATCATGACAACCATATTGATAGGGTACCGTCCATGATAGAAGCAACTAGAACTGCCCGAGGAATCGGGAGATAGGTCTCATTCTGGCTCGGGTACAGTCTGCTGTAGACAAAGGTTTTCCACCCCTTTGCCTCAAAGCTCAAAGTACTCTTGTGAATAGGAACCCCTGCCGTGATCCATGGCGGTGCTAGAATCTCTGCTAACCAAGGCCGAGCTTCATCTCCCATTGCATACTTCTCTAAGTATTCCTTCGGCTCGACATCTTCGAAACCCAAGTACGTGTTGAGAGTATTTTGATCAATTCTCACTTTAAGGTTACGCACTTTGGTTACCTTTGTCCCCTTCTTGATATGCGCCACATTGGCGTAGAATTCTCGGACAAGATATTCTTTGGCATCCACCACACTCTGGGTGAAACACATCCACCCCTTGTGTTCCTTAAACTGTCTCAGCACTGCCGGGTTATATTTCTCTAGATCCTTCAACTTAAACTTCCGCTCAAGAGTAAGCGACCTCACTGGCCACCATTGACGGAAGCTGGTGAAGGCAGCCAAGATGACAAACCGGTCCTCCCAAACCTCTTTCTTCTTCGTCCTTTCAAGACTAGCAACTATAACATCTCCCCCTCTTCCATCATCGGGGATGTCCTGAAATGATGTATCTGGTGCCTCATGGACAGGTATAGTGGATGGCTCAGAAGCTTGACTAGCACTTTTCGAACTCACGGAAGTGCTATGTGATGATGACAGCTCATCCCTCAGTTGAAATCTCCCTGACAGCCTGGATTGTATTACCGGTTATTCCTGAACAAAGGCTGAGTCGCCCTCTGGTACGTCCCTGGACGGGGCGTATGAACTCGTCTCAGAGAGATCAGCAGCCCTCCTTCTCCAAGTTATTGGTTTCTTTGTGATTGTTCTTTATTGGCCGAGGGGTAAGGCAATCTTGCCTCGACCCCTAGAAGGTTCACCCCCTCCCTTTAGCAGTATCACATCTGCCTCTCAATCGAACCATTATCTGTATCAAATAGAAGCAGTTGTTAGTGGCAATTCAATGTTCAATCAGACACATGAGATATACAAGAAAACACCAGAAAACACAGTGAAGGTCACAGTTAAATCATGCTTGCGAAATGAGGATCTGCGATCCGCACATTTTTCTTTGCGGCCGCAGATGAGGCCTTGCAGACCGCACAATTCTCTCTTGCGGTCGTAGATATAAAGTGCGGTCTGCACATTTTTCCTTGCGGCCGCAAATCAGAAACCAGAATTATGCCAACTCTCTAATGACAGAGAGTTGGCTGATGTGCGGCCGCAATATGTTTTATGCGGTCTGCATATTTTCTTGCGGCCGCACATTTGAGTTACAAATTTGTAAACTCTCTGATGACAGGACAAGGGCAGTTCTGCGGCCGCAATGGGATTTCTACGGTTCGCACAATTTTTGTTGTGGCTACAGACTCAGTCTTAACTAAACTGACCTATTGTCAACTTTTGCGGACCGCACAATTTCAAGTGCAGCTGCATAATTCAAATTATACGAACAGTCATTTCTAGGGTTTGCAATTTTTGTGCAAATTTTGACATGGTAACATCATAAAAGCATGCGAATACATTTACCCAGTCCCCCTAGAACATGTAGTAGTTAATCCACTACAGATTTACCCCCACAAGTATGTACAATTGGATTCTATTGACAAATGGCCTAAAATTGATTGCAAATATACAAATTAAAAGAAAAAGATTAACAAGATTGTGAAGCACACCAAATGAATGAGTGTGATGAGTGATTGATCAAAGATGTTGTATGCATGCACGGGTAGACTCAACAAGAAACTTCTAAAGATTACTGTGATTTTGCTCACAGAGGGAAAAGAGTAACAGTAGCCCTAGCCCTCTATTTTATACTCTTGATTTTCTAAGGGAAAGAAGAGCGAATGCGGCCACAGAATTCCAATTGCGGACCGCACTCTGTTACCTGGTGAGCTTAAATCCTCATTTTGTCTAGGGTTCGCAGAATTTTGTATGCGAGTGTAGATCCCTTGTTGCGGTCGCAGATTTCCTGTTGCGGCCGCAGATCGACCATTTTTCTGACAGACCAACTTCAGAGAGTTGCATTTTTCACCTTCCATTTGTGCGGTCCACATGACAATTGTACGGCTGCAGAGCACTTTTGCTGCAGCAAATGTAAATGTGCGGTCCGCACAATTCAACTGCGGTCCGCAAATCTTGCAACACTTAGCCAGATTTTTGTCCACCATTCCTGTAAAGCACACTCATTCCTATAGCACACTTCAAATCAAATTAGCACAAAAATAACACCAAACTTCAAAAGAAGTAAAGAAAAAGGAACATAGGTTGCCTCCCAAGAAGCTCCTGATTTAACATCGCGGCACGACGCAGAATACCATCAGTTGAAATGAATGACCGCCACGATGTGGCCATCTCCAACTTTTCCCAAATATTTCTTCACCTGGTGACCATTGACTTGGAATACCTCATTGTTTTTGTTCTTCAAGTCCAATGCACCAAAAGGCATCACACCCACAATTTCAAAGGGACCACTCCATTTAGACTTTAGCTTTCTGGGAAACATCCTCAACCTTGAGTTAAACAGCAACACAAGATCGCCCACCTTGAACTCTTTATTTCAAATGTATTTGTCATGAAGATATTTCATCTTTTCTTTGTACAAGGACGAACTTGCATAAGCATGGTACCGGAACTCATCCAATTCATTCAAATGTGCAACCCTCAAGTTAGCTGCTACATCAAGATTCAACTTCTTTAGAGCCCACATGACTTTGTGCTCAAGTTCCACCGGAAGATGACAAGCTTTGCCAAACACCAACTGGTATGGCGACATTCCGATAGGTGTTTTGTATGCCGTCCGATAGGCCCATAATGCATCAAGCTTCTTGGACCAATCCATCCGGTTAGCATTAACTGTTTTGGACAAAATACTCTTTATATCCCGGTTGGAGACTTCAACTTGACCGATAGCTTGTGGATGATAGGGAGTCGTGACTTTATGAGTAACACCATACTTGCCAAGTAAAGTGTCGAAAGACTTGTTGCAAAAATGCAACCCCCCTTCGCTTATAATAGCCCGTGGAGTACCAAACCTTGTGAAAATATTCTTCTTCAAAAACGCCACCATACGTCTCGCCTCATTGTTAGGTAGAGCAATGGCCTCAACCCATTTAGATACATAATCAACCGCGACCAAGATGTAGGTGTTTCCACAAGAACTCACAAACGGACCCATGAAGTCAATACCCCACACATCGAAAATATCAATCTCTAAAATGGTAGTGAGGGGCATTTCATTTTTCTTTGAGATTCCACTGGCCCTTTTACATTCATCAAATCTTTTCACTAAATCACTTGCATCCTTGTAAAGAGTGGGCCAATAGAAACCGCAACTTAGCACTTTCGCCGCCCTTTTTGCTGCACCATGGTGACCACCATATGGCGAAGAATGACAAGCCCTAAGAATTTCACATTGCTCTTCTTCCTGTACACATCTTCTAATCACCCCATCCATACAAATCCGAAAAAGGTATGGTTCATCCTAATAATAATCTTGACAATATCGTTTGAGCTTCTTCCTTTAGTTTGAAGAGAACTCATCCGGGATGATACCACACACAAGGAAATTTGCTAGATCCGTGAACCATGGCACCTCCTTCATTGAAATGGCCAAGAGTTGCTCATAGGGGAAAGAGTCATTAATTTCAAGGCCATCATGCGGCCTCCCCTCCTCCTCCAAATGAGACAAGTGGTCCGCGGCTTGATTTTCACTCCCTTTTCTATCTTGGATGTCAATATCAAACTCTTGCAACAAAAGCACCCATATCCTCAACCAAGCTTTGGAATCTTTCTTGCTCATTAGATAACGAAGTGCCGCATGATCCGTGTGGACAATGACTTTTGCACCCATCAAGTACGGACGGAACTTCTCAATTGCAAACACAATGGCAAGGAGCTCTTTATCCGTAACGGTATAGTTCACTTGGGAACCATTCATGGTCTTACTAGCATAGTAGACCGGATTAAAAATCTTATTGATGTGTTGCCCTAACCGCTACGTCACTAGCATTACACATGAGTTCAAAAGGGACACTCCAATTTGGAGCGATGATGATGGGAGTAGTTGTCAACTTGAATTTTAACAATTCAAAGGCTCTCATGCAATCATCATTGAAGTTAAACTTAGAATCTTTCTCAATAAGCTTTCACAATGGGTTTACCACCTTAGAGAAATCTTTGATGAAGCGCCGGTAAAACCCCGTGTGGCCTAAGAAACTCCCACACCTTTCATCGAAGTTGGAGGTGGAAGTTTAGAAATCACCTCAATCTTTGCCTTGTAAACTTCAATTCCATTCTTTGAGATTTTATGGACAAGGACAATGCCTTCCTCGACCATGAAATGACATTTCTCCCAATTTAGCACCAAATTTGTTTTTCACATCTTGCCAACACTTTATCTAAATTTGCAAGATAATCATCAAAAGAATCTCTAACTACCGAGAAGTCATCCATGAAAACTTCAAGGTAGTCCTCCACCATGTCCGTGAATATAGCCATCATACACCTTTGAAAAGTCGCCGGTGCATTGCACAAACCAAATGGCATCCGCTTGAAGGGGAAAGTAATATAAGGACATGTAAAGGTTGTTTTCTCTTTATCCTCCGGAGCATTAAGAATTTGGTTGTAGCCCGGATACCCATCAAGTAAGCAATAGAAAGCACTGCCGGCCAACCTATCAAGCATTTGGTCTAAGAAAGGAAGTGGAAAATGATCATTCCTTGTGACTTTGTTGAGCTTGCGATAGTTTATACACACTCTCCAACCGGTCACTGTTCTTGTAAGAATCAACTCATTCTTGTCATTGGTGACCACCGTCATGCCCCCTTCTTTGGAACACATTGAACATGAGAAGTCCACGAACTATCAGAAATAGGGTAGACAACCCCGACATCCAACCACTTGATAATCTCCTTTTTGACAACTTCTTGCATGGCCTCATTGAGTCTCCTTTGATGTTCAATATATGGTTTGGAGCCTTCCTCCAAGTTGATCTTATGCATGCAAAATGCGGGGCTTATCCCCCGAATATCCGCCAATGTCCACCCAATAGACTTCTTCCTCTTTTGTAGCACCGCCAATGTAAAATCTACTTGCACGTTAGTCAAACAAGAGGAAAGAATAACTGGTAAAGTAGAACAAGGGCCAAGAAATTCATACCGAAGATGTGGAGGCAATGGCTTCAACTTCAAGGTAGGAGGCTCTTCAAAAGAAGGCTTTGTAGTAGGAGTTTTCCTATTTTCAAGATCCAAAGATAGTTTCCAGGGTGCATAATTGTACGACCCCATTCCTTGCAAAGAATTCACACATTCCATGAAGCCATCCATCTCGTCATCATCAAAGTTGAGCAAGACGGCCTCCAACATATCACCAACATTGATTGTGGAACTTGTATCATCAACAATAACATCGATCACCAAGTCTACAAAAAGAACACACCTCGTTTCTGTTTGGTTGCCGCATGGACTTGCACACATGGAAAACCAGTTTTTCATCACTCACCCGGAAAGTGAGTTCTCCAGCTTCCACATCACAAAGAGCCTTCCCTATAGCAAGGAAAGGTCTTCCAAGAATAATCGATACCTCATAATCAATTTCACAATCTAGAATGATAAAATCCGCCGGAAGAATGAATTTATCAACACGAACCAAGACATCTTCAATCACTCCCAAAGGTCTCTTCATAATCCGATCGGCCATTTACAATCTCATAGAGGTGGGTCTTGGTTGCCCAATTTCCAAGGTTTTGAAAACCTAATAGGGCATCAAATTTATACTTGCCCCAAGATCACAAAGAGCTTTAGCAAACTCGACACTTTCAATTGTACAAGGAATCATGAAAGCACCAGGATCTTCCAACTTAGGAGTTATTGAATGCACTATCGCACTCACTTGATGAGTGACTTTTATAGTTCCAAAATTCATTGACAGCTTCTTCGTCACAAGATCCTTCATAAACTTCGCATAACCGGGCATTTGTTCCAAAGCTTCAACTAATGGTACATTGATTGAGAGACACTTCACCATTTGGATGAACTTTTTAAATTGATTCTCGCCATTTTATTTGGTAAGCCTTTGAGGGTATGGAGGTGGAGGCTTAGGCAATGGTGGCTTAGCCTTTTGCACTACCGTCTACGGTATGTCAATAATATGATCCCTAGATGGTTTCATATCCTCTTGAGTCTCCTCCACACTATCATCAATATCAATCCGAACTGCATCATTCGCTTGCACCACATTGTTTGGGACCTCCTCTTCTTGTACCACTTGCTCATCATCCACAATTTGCTTTTGACTTGAGGTGGATGCATTCCCACCTCTTCCACTTCTTGTAGTAATGGCCATGGCATGCCTCGTGTTGTTTTTACCTTTTGGGTTTACCACCATGTCACTTGGTAGTGCCCCCTTAGAATCGGAATTTAGAGCTTGAGAGATTTGCCCCATTTGAACTTCTAAGTTGCGGATCGATGTGTTGTGTGAGGCAAGTTGAGCGTCCGAATCGGCATTCTTTTCCATCATTTGCTTGAACATGTTCTCAATACGCCCCATCTTATTGGTTGAAGAACTAGGACCGTGGAAAGGATAAGGAGGCGGGTTGTTCGGTTGTTGATACATTGGGGCCTTTGAAAACCCTACCCCCGATTGCCTTGATTATTGTTCCATCCCCCTTGATTGTTACCCCTTCCCCCTTCCCTGTTGCCTCTCCAATTTCCTTGATTGTTGTTGTTATGCCAATTCCCTTGATTGTTTCCACCACTCTAATTTCCTTGGTTGTTAGAATTCCAATTCCCTTGATTGTTTCCACCACTCCAATTTCCTTGGTTGTTAGAATTCCAATTGCCTTGATTATTTTGAGGTCGCCATTGTTGTTGGTTTGGGCCTTAGAAATTGTCGTTGCCCTTGAAAGTTGTTCACATATTGCACCTCCTCTCCTTGGTCATTATAAGACTCGTCTTGATTAAAACCACGATCATCTTGCACAAAATTCTCCACTCGATGTTGCACTTGTGGACCATTGGTCCTTCTTTTGTTCATCATCATGTTCACTCCCTCCATGGCATTGACTTTCTTAGAATTTTGCACTTGTTGAAGTTGAGCCTTTGCTAATTGATTCACGGTGATAGTCAATTCGGCAATGGCTTGCCCATGGTCATGCAACTCTTTTTGAAGATGGATCACGTTGGGATCACCTTGTGGAATATTAGCCCGAGATTGCCACGCATATGATGTTTCCGCCATTTCATCTATAATCTCACACGCCTCCGCATAAGGCATAGTCATGAAATTTCTACCGGCAAGTTGATTCAATACACATTGGTTGGTTGTGTTGATCCCACGATAGAAAGTTTGTTGAATCATATTCTCCGTCATATCGTTATTGGAACATTCCTTAACCACTGTTCTATAGCGTTCCCATATATCATGTAGCGGTTCATTTTGCTCTTACTTGAATGCCAAAATCGCATCCTGAAGTGTAGCCATGTGCCTCGGAGAGAAGAACTTAGAAATAAACTTTTCCGCAAACTCATCCCAAGTAATGGAATGGTTCGGCTAACGTTCCAACCAATCTAAAGCTTTCCCCCATAGAGAGAAGGGAAAAAGTCTTAGCCTCAATGCATCCTCGGAGATATTTGTTTGTTTGCTCCCCCAACAAGTGTCCACAAATCCCTTCAAATGTTTGTATACATTTTGACTTTGAGAACCGGTGAAGAAACCTCATTGCTCTAGCAAAGTGGAGCATCACATTGGTGATTTGGAAGTTTTCCGCCCTAATACAGGGAGGGACTATTACACTTGCATATCCTTCATTGGGTAACACCCAGTTTGGAGCCGCTCGTGGTGGAGGTGGGGGTGGAATGGGCACATTGTCATGAGGCACTCGGCCTCTTCTATTGGCTTGAGGTTCAAGAGGAACCTCATCCACTTGTTCATCCTCAACGTTCACATCCCCCAAAGCAATATTTTCGAGCTCATTGTTTGCCATGGTTGTACCTACGATTTATTAAACAAGTTAGTAACACAGAAGGAAAGAAAGATACTCCAAAAACACACCCAAATATATAGCTAACTTCGTTTTTAACTCCCCGTCAACGGCGCCAAAAATTGATCGCGTTCAAATGCACACCTCAAAAGAGGTATGAAACGGTCGTGTGCAATAATAGAAACCCAACTAAGAGTCGGGTCGAATCCACAGGGAGCTAAGATGGGAGTTAGGGGTATATATTTTAATGTGAGTGATTAAATTATCTAGATTGCACTTCCACATAAAGATTTATTTTCTATTTCTAATTTTACTCTAAAGATTGCAAAATAAAGAAAGAAGACTAAAGATAATTGTTTTTGAGGTTTTTTCAAATTGATAAAAAGCATAGGGCTGTGACCATTACCTAGGTGTTTGCCTGATGGGATAAAGACTTTAATGTTTGTTTTATTGATTGGGGTGTATTATAGCTATCAACTCTAAATTGCCCACTCAATACCTCTCGGTCAGAGAGTGGTTTTGCCCAATTTGGCTTTCTCAAGACCATATGAGTATCACACAAAACAGTTAATAAAAGCTCAAGTCGGGTTATTACTATCTCTAGGTTGAACCCTTTAATTGGGTTAATCAATCTCTTGATTGACCCAATTCCTTGTTAGCTAAGTTATCCTAGACTAGGTCACTCTTTCTCAAGTAGAGACTAAGTCAAATAAGCATGAATTAATATTTACAACCATTAATCCCACAATTAAATCGTGAACTAAGATAAATAATAAACACTCAATTATAAACAAGCACTAAATTAGATACTCATAAGGTTTACTCACTAGGGTTGGGTCACAACCCTAGTAAACATCTAGCTACTCATACTTGGGTTTGAAGAAAATAGAGAATAAAGACTAATTAAACTCATAATGAAAGCTTAAAATGATTAAATCTATTGTAAAATACACCAAAGCAAAGTAAACTTCCAAAAATGGCAAAGAAAAATGGCTACAGTAATTGCATAGGTTCAAACTTGACCTAATTTTGTGAAACTCGTCTATTTATACAAGGCTGAAAATCTCGGACAAAAATACCTCTCTGGAGGTTCTGCGGCCGCACAATTTCATGTGCGGTCCGCAAATTTCTTCATCTGGCAGGAGCTGAAGTTCTGCGTCCGCACAATTCTGAACTGCGGTCGCGGAGCAACTTTTCGGCGCTCCGCTGCCGCCGATGAGAAGAACCGATGAAACATTCTTTCGACCAAACCCTTGTTATGGTCTCTGTTGCGTAGTGAAAGGCTGCAAGAATTTAATTAAGCCTTCATGGAATGTGTGTTCATATTCCCTTTTGGGACAATATAAAATCATGAATAAATAATTGGATAAACAAAGTAAGAAGGAACCACTTAAAGTTGGTTAGATTCCTTTGGGCTTTGTTAAAAGTATTCCATGGTTTAAATTAATTAAACACAAAACGTTATATCAATTGCTTTTGGCGGCAGTGATGGTTAGAAACGTTTTGGTAGTGAATTATTCATAATTCTGAACACTAATGAGAATTCTCAAGCATTGTGTTCCCTTAAGAAGTTTTGCCAGTAATGAAATTTAGTTATACTTGTTTCATTAAATTCTTGATAGTTTAATTCATGGGCAATGAGTCCAACAATGACGAATATGTTTCTGGTTTCTCCTTTATTCAGTTCCGAATGGTGGCTCATAGGAAATAACTCAGTTTCTAGTTTTTCTTATTATCAAATATTTGAGACGTGAGTCGTTACTCACTAGAAAGAGTTAATTGTGTCTAGTCCGATTCTGTAATTGGAAGGTATAATTATATGAGCATATTCTTTTTCTCAGAATGTATACACAAGAATATATGAGTAAATAAATGGTTATCACTAAGGTGATTCATTTATTTGAAATCATTGAAAATTCTTAATAATTTTATACATGTGATATGATATCATACATGAGTTAAGAATTTATGAGTAATAAATAGTTACCACTAAAGTAGTTTGTTTATTTGAACTCGTGAAAAATTCTTATTAAATTTCTACATGTGATTATGTCAATTCATGTATTGAGCATTATGATTAATAAGTAGGATCCATAAAAATGGTCTATTTATTTGAGTCATTAAAATTTATTTAATGTACTATGTGAAAATTATCCTTGATAAATCTACACTAGTAGTGGAGTTTTTAACTAAGAAAAGAGGATTTTTTTATATTTGGGTACTAGTGACACCAACTTCATCCATGAGAAGAGATATTGGGGTTTACGCCGAACAAAAAAAAATATAATGTCTTGGATTCTTGTGTGTTTAATAAAAGGATAATTTATTGCAAAAGGAGGTATTATTTATCCTAGAAATAGGAAGAACATAATATATATGTCTTGAGCTCATAGTATAATTATAAGGAGAATGGAAATCAATATCATATTTATTTTAATTCATGAAACTGCTTAAAACGGTTATTCTCCGAGTTTGGTTACAGGTTGGTGGTCATGAATTTGACGAACTCCGATTGACCTGAAACTTGGTAGGTTTATCGAAAACGATCTAGTGAGAAAAACTCACTGTTATGCGGTGAATCATACTGTTTTTCGGTATTTTGAGGTTATTTAGATGGGTTTTCAAGTAGTTTATTAATTTGATTGTTATAAATATGAAAAAATCATTCTTTATATATCGGGTATATTTGTGTTAAATCTGGAACATGATGACACATGATGATTTAACTTGATATGATATATAGCAAGAATGCAAATAACATGGATTTAATCCTAAATACACCAAAAATAATTTATTCGAATTTGGTCTAGTTTTTTGGCGATCATGAATTTCACGGTCTTCGAATGACCTGAAATTTGGTAAGATCGTCAGAAACGATCAACTAATAAGAACTTAATGCTATACAGTGAATCACATCGTATTTTGATGATTCGGGATTGTTTAGATGAGTTTTTGGGGGTTTGGCGGATTAAAATATGATGTATATATGAAAAGTCATTCTTTCTGTCATTTTATTTATGCCTAATATAGAATGTGATAACACATGTTGATTTGACATGAATTGATCTATGATAAGAATGTAGGTTATATTTTAAATTCTTAAAAAATGCTTAAAATAGCAATTTCCCAAATTTGGTTGCAACCTTGGAGATTGTGATTTTAATGGTCTCCGGTTGATTTGAAATTTGATATGTTTATCAGAAACAGCCCAATGATCAATACTCACTGCTATACAATGAAAAATATTAATTTTTAGCATTTTAAGACTGTTTAGATGGGTTTGATTATTTTTTTTTGAATTATGGAACTTAATCCTTAGAGAAAGTTTCATAGTTGTGATCAAGTGGTGATAGGAGTTAACCCCTGTGGTCTTCATTTTTTTTATTTATAGTGAGATAATAAATTTACTCGTTGACTTTAGGTCTTTCTCCATATCGAATAAATTTATTATGAACTCACTAGATAAAGTTACTAGTTATTGATAACATGTATTGACTCTCTATCTGAGTTTAAAAGTTGAATCAATTTTGTAATTAAAGTGCAATTATGATTAAGTGGTGATATGAATACATTTCTATGGTCTTTCAATATTAATTTCAAGTGAGTAATAAATTTACGCGTTGACTTTAGATCTTCCTCCATTTCGGATAAATTTATTGTAAGCTCACTAGGTGAAATATTAGTAATTGATATCATGTACTTACTCTCCATCTGAGTATACATGTTGGATCAATGAAACTAGAGATATTAATTATGATATTCACTTGACTTAAATTAACAGTATACTCTTCATCTGAGTTGGGTCTGTTTTAATTTATTTGAGTGAATAATCTGGCATTACATATGTATATTGCATGAGTAGTTCTTTCCCATCGAAATTTGCAATTCAAGATGCATGAATACATATATGTGAGTGTGTTTGAAATTTTCGTATTAAATAGTTATATACAATTGACTGAAAATAATAGTATGGTATCCATCTGAGCTGGTTCTGTTTTTTTCTGGATTGTATAATTTTTGTATTATATAATATGCTTTGCATGAATGATTCTTTTCCCATCGAAATTTGTTATTCGAGATTTATGTATATATATATATATATATATATATATATATATATATATATATATATATATATATATATATATATATATATATATATATATTGAATGCAGTCTGAATTTTATTATTCAATGTTTTGACTTATTAAAATCTATTTAATATTTTATATCTCAACTCCAATATGACTTCATACAATTTGTCGTATTACTTGTTAACATTTTCTTTGATAGTGATAAGACATTAATTTAAAGAATGTAAAGAATGTAATATGTACCTTTTGTTAGAAGAAATTTAATTTCGGTTTCTAGGCAAAATAAGAGATGGATATTTGGTTTATTTTTTCGAATAACTTTTGTGTTATTGATCTTGATAAATATTTTATCTCTTGTGGTACATGAATGCATGACCTTATTATTATAAATTAATATCTCTCCTGAACAGAACAATATTAGTCTACCTCATAAGAGATAATATTCTTCAAAATTGAGAAGAACTTATTTGTGCACTTGTATCTAAGTCATATTTATCTGGATAGGATTTCAATTATTTAATGATGGACCTTAAGGTTCATTGAAAATAGAGGTGTTACCAACTTGTGGATCCTGTTTGGAAGAAAATTTGACTAAAAGAATGTTTCCCTTCAAAAGAAAATAAAGACGGTGATAAGTTAGAATGAATACCTGTTGATTTGAATGTTTCAATGAATATACTGGTAAGAGATAATTTTGAGTATTTTTATGACGTTCATAAATGATTAATCAAAATATTAATATATTTATTTGACGCACCGTAAGTTTGAATGATTTAAGTAATTCAAGGTTTTTAAGACTTGAAACGGAGAAGCACTAAGAAAATATATTAAGTCACTATTATTTGATAGTAGTGACGAGCACCTCTCTAAAGAGTTCTTTTGTTACTTATCAGAGTAAGGGATTATATATCAATTGTCCATACCGAAAATTCCATAATAGAATGGTGTAGTAGAAAGAAATAAGACTCTTTTGGACATGGATAAATTAATGAAGTGTTATTTAGATTTGACCTTGTTCGTTTTAGGAATATTTTCTAGAAACTGCAAATTAAATTCTGAATTTAGTTCCTTCTAAGTTAGTACTTGTGACATCTATAGAACTGTGGACTGAATGTAAGCTCAGCTTGTGTCATGTTCAGATATAGGATTGTCCAGCACATGTGTTGAAAGGGAAAGCAGATATATAAGTTGAAAATAAGAATGGATAGGTGCATGTTTATTGAATATTCAAGAAAATAAATGGAGGTTTATTTTATTATCCTAAAGAAAATAAGACAATTGTTAAAAAAAAATATAATTTTCTAGATAAAGACTGTTTAATAAACCATGTTCCTAAAAGTAAACTAGTTTTACAGGAACCAGGCAAAGAAATAACTAGATGTTCAAGAATATTGAAACTCACACGTCGGAATTGACGTTCCATTGCTTTTAAGTAGTGGGAGAACGTTAATAGACAGAAGATGCCTTTATCGAGTGGGAGTGATGTTTGAACAGTGAACACCATAGTAAGAAGTCGCTAATATTTCAATCCCGTAAGGTAATGAAGGTAATATTAATAGTACTTCGTCGTAGTGGGAGAAATACTAAGAAAAATCATAATTCGGTATATACATTCTTGGGATGGTTTCGGTAACAGGATCCCTGAATAGTTCAACACCAAACTAGATAGTTACGACAAAGCACTCCTGGACAAAGATTGCATCAGAAAATAACATGCATGATTCTTTAACAAAACTTTTTTTGGCGGAGACTTTTAATAGTCATGTAAAAAGAATGCATGAAAAGTTGTAGATGCATAGTTATAAGTCTAAGTGGGAGATTATGTTGGGACTTATACTATTAACCATGTGTTTAGATATAATATATTCTAATAATTGTCATGGTTAAAAGTCTAAGTGGGAGATAATTGGGATATATACTATTAACCATGAATTTGGTTTGGATATAGTATTTATTATGAAATAATTATTTATTCAATTTTAATAAAGTTTTAAATAGATCATATATTAGTATGTGTCCTTTGCTTATATAGTAGATGATTTAGTGTATAGAGTTTAGCTTATACACGGAAGATTAAATCATCGGTTCTTATAAGTATAAAGTTTGAGTTCACGATCTAATGATGGAAGTGGACAAATCAGAAATGATCGTAACACAAGATTAAATATAATTTATCTTGATTATGGGAATGGTTTAATTCCAACTTCTTATGCTAGTACATTTTATATGTATTGAACGGATCAAGTAGAGATAAGTATTTTATATCGACTTAATAAAACTAACTCTATAGACATTAAATGTACTTATACTCTTAATTTTAATATAATTATTATTAGCTGTGTATATTATTATTATTATTTTGGTTTATTAAAAAGCAAAATTCTTTTGTGGGTCAATATGCCTGGTAAATTGGATAATAATAATGTACATTGGCGAAATAATAGTTAGTTGATGGAATCCATATCTCGGTTTAGAGATTGATGATATACCTTTATGAAAGCTTATAAGTTTTCATGTGTAAACCCGGCCGGTAGATTTTGTATCCGACACATGAAATAAGTTAAGCAGAAGTCTAAAGAAAATAATCAATATGTTAAATTATCAGTAATTTAATTTAATTGATTAGTATCTAAATCTTAACATGGGGAGTTAAATAAAATTTAATGAGTGAATTTCGAAATTGATCTGAGGAGTGCAATTACGAATTTTTAGTGGAATAATTCATAATTTATTATGGTAGTATTAATTCCGATATTTTGAATTAAGTCCATAAAAGGAAGCCTCGTTAATTAAATTTTGTGGTCCATGTTGTGCCTGAATAATTAGGAATTAAACGGAATACTGTTTCTTGGTGGAAAAGGAAAACCCAACAGGTTTAGGAAAAGGTTTAAAACCCCAAAACCTGTGGCTATAAAAAAAGGGTCTTATTCTATAAGGAGGCTACGAGTTTGTACTACACGTTTTCCATGGAGAAAATTCGCCCACACCATTTTCGCAATTTCTAGTATTATTTGGGTAACATAGTAGAAGACCGGGAGACTAGAGGATGATCCCGTGGACGGTTTTTGCTCATGCCTGAAGGTATTTTCTCGATCGCGGTCACGTTTCAAGAGATAAGTATCGATTTTACGCTTGATTAAATATATGCTTGTGTGTTGTCTATATTTCATGCAATTAATCTTGACTATTTGATTCCGCTGTTTATACCCGTTTTCCAACAAGACATATAAAGTAAGATAGACAACACAAATATTAAAAATGCACTATAAGCCCTATGACTTTCATTTTTAAATGTATCTAAGTTTAAAAGGGCTTTTTCCATCTCTGGAAAGTGAATTTATTAATATAGGAGTATACTACAATTGTCAAATAGCAGAATGAGCAAAATTTTCTTGTAAAAGAATGTGTGCTAATGGGAATTTTGAAGAGAAGAAAGTCCAAATTTTTGAACCATTTACAACGTGTTGTGTGACTAACATGTCAAAACTTTATTGGAAGTAAAGAATAACATAGAAAAAATTAACTAAAAGCATCTTTAGTTATTAAATGACACCAATTCCTTTGAGTGGACGGTAAAAGTAGTAGTGATATTAAATACGCCTACGTAGCTGATGCAGTCAATTTCTTTATCCAATAAGAGATATAAACACAAGAAAGCCAGGAAAATAAATATGGCTATATTTAGTTAAAAGTGTGAAAATTTCCTAAAGGATGTATCTTTATAAAAGAATCATTTGATTAATTACTTACTTGTATTTGATTAAACCATTTAATTAAAGTAAATATGGATGATTGAAGGCATAGTAATTAGACGTCGTAAAAGCAACTGAACTTTTCCCCCTTATTTTTAGATATTTTTTAGGTGAGTTTAATTATGATTTGTGCATAAAAGGAAGTCTGTAACCATCGGAACATCTACTTGAGTAATAGTAATTTAATCTCATGAATAATGATTTATGCATTTTTCCTTATGTTTAAATAAATAAATTAACATAATTCGTCCCCCTTCCCCCCCAAAAAAAGTCAAGTATGACAAAATATGAGTCAAACTATGAACCTTGAACCCTAAACACTGAATCCTGAACTTTAAACCATAAATTTTGAACCTTAAACCTTAAACCATGAGAATGATTAAGTCCAAAGTGAGGTGTCTCGTCAATTAATCCAACCCTCTACTAAGAAGTTTTATAAATTAGTAGTTCTTTTCTTTTTTGTAAGGTGGAAATATATTCCTTCTGTCTGACATAATTTGACTAGTTTAATAAATAAATAAGGACTTTTAAAATTTATAATTTTAAATATGATATACTCCCTCTAATCCACAATAACTACTCCCTCTATTCCACTTTATGTGAACCTATTTTCTTTTTGGTCTGTTCCAAAAAGAATGATCCCTTTCTAAATTTGGTAACAATTTAGCTTAAATTTACAATTCTACCCTTAATGAGAAATTTTTATAACCACACAAATACTCTAGGTCCCTTTTTGATTTGTTTAGGACCACAAATTCCAAAAGTCTTTATTTTTTCTTAAACTTTGTGCCTAATCAAACAGGTTCACATAAATTAGAACGGAGGGAGTATTTTTTAAGGTTTTGGTACATCCATCAAGAACATTACGTAAATATTAATTAAGACGATTATTTGGTTAAATTACCATTTATATTTCCTCTAACATTAATGAAGGAGTATTGAAATTCTTTTAGAAATTTATTCACATCATTTACTAGACGAGTAAATTTTAGAAAAATATTGGGCGTGGGAATAAAATATCACATTAGTAGTTGAAAAGTTTATGAGCTTACATATACGGTGTAGGGATCTCTTAATGGTGTGAGACCTTTTGGGAAAAACGTGTAAGTTTGACCCAAAGCGGATAATATCACACCATATTAAAAGTATATTTGGGCTAGTTTAGCCTAACAATTGGTATCAGAGCCCAGGTTCAGCATGACGAGTATGAAGATAACAAAGTGATGGTGCGGGGTGGTGCGCACACAAGAAGAATAGTTGCGGGCTTCGGTTGCCATAATACTCTAACAATATGGGTGGCACACAGTGAATTTTGAAAATTGACCCGTGGATCGTGGCAATGGTCGCATGAAACTTAGTTCGAGGGGGAGACTCGTGAATCGTGGAAGTGAGCCACGTGGAACTTAGTTTGAGAGGGAGATTGTTGAGTGTGCGAACAAAGTGCCACGTTGGTAGCCGAAAAGATTGAGAGCCTACATATAAGGTGTATGAATCTCTTAATAATGTGAGGCCTTTTGGGAAAAACCGTGCGGGCTTAGCCCAAACGGACAATATCACACCATGTGTAAGAGTGTACTTCGGCTAAGGGTGGCAAGTGGACCGGTCCAGGCCCGGGACCGCGGGCCAAACGGGCCAGGACCGTTTGGCCCAATTTTAGTGGGCCTGGGCCGGTTCTATAGCCATTTAACCCTCCCCCCTCCCAACTTTATTTTAATCCCAAACTTTTTATAATTATATTTTTTCCTTATTTTTAACTATAAATACCCCCTCATTCTTTCATTTTTTCTTACAAAATCATCAATCTATCACAATCTCTCTCTAATTTTCTTCTATAATTGCTACTATTGCTTACTTTATTGTTACAATTTGTGAAACAACTGTGAAGTTGGTGAATTGAAGTCTTCAACGATAATTAATTTTCAACAAGTTCGTGAATTCGGTAAACTCGTTCCAACTCTTAAGTTTTAATATTATAATTTTGTTTGTTTTATTTATTTTCTATTACTTTATTAATTAAGATGGCTTCCTTAAAAAAAAAATTTGGTAAAAATAAGGGAAAATCCAAGAGTGACGAATCTAGTGTTCAATCTGTTCCTCCTCCACTGCCCCAGGCTCCCCCGAATCAAACTCCATATCCGTCCTACACCTGCTATTCTTGATAGCGATAATAGTTTATTACAATTTACTGAAAGTCAATTTTGCCATAATATTAGAGCTGGTGAACAATTAAACCATGAATTAATGAATGCTCTTTATTCTATTCCAACTATTGATGAAAATGATGACGAGGAAATAGATTTTGATGAAACTCAATCGGATAATGATACACCAACTAGTCCTGCTCCTGATGTTAACCCAACTAGTGATAACCCTGCTAATCCAAATGATGCCCTATCTGATACTCTTGTTACTACCCCTACCTTTTCTAGACAACCTAGCAAACGGACGGAAACATCTTCCGTTTGGCCATTTTTTACTCAACTAATTCCAAAAAATAAGACTAAGTGTAAAACTTGTGGCACGGAGTTAGTTTTTAAATATTTTGGATCACGGGGGGTGGGGGGTTTGGATCGCGGGGGAGGGGGGAACTTTGGCTAGACACATAATGAAACACCCTCAAGATAGAGTGAGATATCTTCGTCTGAAAGCTTTGGCCGAGGAGAAAAGTCTACCTACTCCTAGTCAGGTTGACCCTAGTACCGGTTCAAATCAATTTCAATCGGGAATTAACACTGTTACCGGTGGTATTTTATATTATGATCCAAAAAAAGATCGGGAAGAATTGGCAAAAATGATAACTGTTATGCATTTACCCTATAGTTTTCCTTCTGACCCTAACTTTGTGCATTATATTAGAAATATTTTTAATCCTACTTATAAAGGTTTTCCTCGCACAACTGTAAAGAGCGATATTTATAAATATAAATATGAATATGAACAATATTTGTGCTATTTATTTACTCATATAAATTGTCATATTGCTATTACAACTGATATTGGTAGAAGTGGTAACGGCTGTGATTACCTTACTGTTACCAGTCATTGGATTGATGAGGATTGGATAATGCAAAAGCACATTATTTCTTATAGAATAATTAATTCACGTCACATAGGGCAGTTTATTGCTAGCACAGTTACATATATTTATAGATATTTTTGTATTAGTGATAAAATAATGTCAATTTTAATGAATAATGCTACTAGTAACATAAATGCTATAGCCTTGCTTACCACTACACTAAATCCTGCATTTAGTGATATTTTTCATGTTAGATGTATTTGTCATATCTACCATTTAATTATGGGTGATGGTATGAGGATTTTAAATATTGAAATTGAAAAGGTTAAAATGGCTCTTAACTGGCTTTTTTATTCAAACCGTAGAAGTAAATTTCGAGAATATTTTAAAATATGCGATGAATTTGGCCTAAGAGAAAGAAAGGTTCCTAAACCTTGTCCAACTAGATGGAATTACATATATGAAAGTTTGGTTGTTGCATATGAATATAGAAACCCCATAAACTCAATATTTAATGCACATGTAAGTGATGATGATGAGCACCTTACAAATGGGGATTGGGCTAATATTAAAATACTTGTAGATTTTTTAAAAAAATTTTATATTGCTACAAATAAATTTTCTGGGCAATATTATCCTACTATTTCAAATTGTTTAGTTTATATTGCAGAACTTGCAAATTTGTTTGCTCATTTTTTAGAGGGTGAGGAAATTTATAAACTTGCTATTGATTCTATGAGAAAAAAGTATAAAAAATATTTTTTTCCTTATTCCCCCTATTTACGGTGTTTATGCTTTGTTAAATCCTTATATGAAATTAGGAAGTCCTCATTTTTTGTATGAAACTATTTATAATGGTTTAACACTTGAAGATGAGGAATTGTCTTTACTTCCGGAAGCAATAGCCTCAATTAGAATAAATACTCAAACTATTTTTAATACTTATCAAGTTGCATTAAATCATGCTAGACCAAATGTTCCAACTCTTTCTTCTTCTGATTCTCAATCATCTAAAAGAACTACGGGAGTAAGAGCAGTTAGTGCTTAGGCGGGGTTTAGGAGTTCTCAAGGTTCTAGTAGTAGTGATTTTTCACAACTAAATGAGCTTGAAGTTTATTTGTCGCAGGAAATTGATGAAGTGAATCCCGACAGCTCCTTTAATCTTTTGGAATGGTGGAAGGACAAAGAAAAATACTTTCCGATTCTTTCAAGGATGGCCCGAAATATTTTAACTATTCAAGTTTCAACAGTGGCATCAGAGAGCGCTTTTAGTCAAGCAAGACTTCAACTCGGTGATTATAGAGCGTCTATGATGGAGAGCTTGGAAAAATCAGTACTTTTCAGAGATTGAATTCGGTCAGAAAGAAGAAATTTTGGACTTGCTGAATCACAACCAGATGAAGACGAAGCTTACGAAGAAATGCTAGCTGAACTTGCGGAGGATGTTGCTTCGCCCGGAAGTGGCGATAACCAAGCTACTTTTCCGCCACCACCAACGAAAATTTCTCCCGACCTTAATAGATTTATGAAATTTGTAAGAGATACCATGCAACTTATATGAACAAAAATTAGTATGTATTATGTAACTTATATTTTGGCACATCTTGATTAGTTTCTTTTTCTTCTCAATAGTGGTATTAGCACCTTGTTGTGCTCATTTCATAGGGGGATGAAGACTAAGAAAGATATTGTCATATTTTATAATGCTATAATAAAATTACAATGCATATCTCTTTACAATATTTTTGTCTTTAGACTTAGATATTATTTTTAACATCCTTTTATTTCTAATTTTTATTTAAAAGTCCATTGGGCCCACTTAGTCCATTTAGTCCGCGGGCCGGGACCGTTTAGCCCGGGACCAAACGGTCCCGATCCCGAGCCAGTCCCTGCAAAAAGACCGTTTAACCCGGGACCGTTTAGCCCGTTTAATTTGGGACCGGTCCGGGACCGGGACCGTTTGGACCGGACCACTTAGCCCGTTTAGGCCCGGGACCGGCCCACTTGCCACCCTTAACTTGGGCTAGTTTGGCCCAACAAAAAAAAAAATATAATACCTTCTTAATTGTTGAAAAATTACTTAATGCAGTGTAAGATTGCGTACAATAGACCCTTGTGGTCCGACCCTTCCTCGAACCCTGCGTATAGCGGGAGCTTAGTACACCGAGCTGACTTTTATTGTGGACCAAATTTATAAGGATAGAAAATAGTTATTATGAACCGAATGAGTAATATTTATGTGGCTATAAAAACTTGTGAGTAAAGGTAAAATAGAAGTTCAGGTTAAACTTTCTTCAAATTTTTTAAAAATATACTACCATTCTTTTTAAGGGATCAATAAAAAAAAAATAGTGTCAATTTCTTAGACGAAAGGAGTAATTAGAAGTACTACTAGTTTAAAAGAATTTATTTTTTATTTTAAAATTACCGGAACTACGAAAGAAACCGCGTAAGGGGAGACTGGCCAATTGAAAAGCCAGCGTTCAAAGTCGTTTTTCAAGAATCAAACTCCAAGACTCCTTTTAAAAGCTCTATATTCTATGGCAAAGCAAGACACATGAACCCAATTCTCCTGACTTTTGGTCTGTCCCATGACAAAACCCAACTTCTCTTCTTACCAAAATACCATTTGTTCCTAAACTTTTACAACATTTTTATTCAATTCTTCCATTTTTTTTTGGCTTTCTTGATTTAGACAAACTTTATTGAAATCAAGCAGCTGAATTCTTTTATGTAGTTTTTTCTTGGTTCTTTTGTAGCTACAGTTCTTTTTATATAATCTGAAAGAAAAAAGCTCAGACTAGTACTACTAATGGTGACAAAGTTTAGTATTTTTATTTTGGTGGTGTTGTTGAGGTTATTTTCATTTGGTTCTGTAGCCTCAAGGGAAATTCACAATTCTGGTATTAATCTGAATTCTAGTGCTTCTGGTATTGAATTCCCTCAACATCCAAGTTTCAACTCAGTTACTGCTTCTGGAAATTCAGATTGCAGTTATGGAACATCCAAGAAATCAACAACCACCCATGTAATAACTCAAGAAGAAAATAGATCTGATGAAAAAGAAGATGAAGATTTAATGGTATCTAAAAACCAGCCAAGAGAAGCAGTCAAGTTTCACCTAAGGCACAGATCAGCTGGTCAAAATATAGAGGCCAAAGACTCAATATTTGAGTCCACAACAAGGGACTTAGGTAGAATTCAGACATTGCATACAAGGATTGTAGAGAAAAAGAATCAGAACTCTATTTCAAGGCAAACAAAAAATAGTGAAAAACCTACACAATCTTCTTCATTTGAATTCTCAGGCAAGCTCATGGCAACATTAGAGTCAGGTGTAAGTCATGGTTCAGGGGAGTATTTCATGGATGTTTTTGTCGGTACACCTCCTAAGCACTTCTCTTTGATTCTTGATACTGGTAGTGATCTTAATTGGATTCAGTCTGTTCCTTGTTATGATTGTTTTGAACAAAATGGTCCTCATTATGATCCTAAGGATTCTATCTCTTTCAAAAATATAAGCTGCCATGATCCTAGGTGTCACCTTGTTTCATCTCCTGACCCTCCACAGCCTTGCAAGTCTGAAAACCAGACTTGCCCTTATTACTATTGGTACGGAGACAGCTCGAACACGACTGGTGATTTCGCGCTTGAGACGTTTACGGTTAATCTCACAACCCCTAGTGGGGATTCAGAGATCAAGAAGGTGGAAAATGTGATGTTTGGTTGTGGACATTGGAATAGAGGCTTGTTTCATGGTGCTGCTGGTTTGTTAGGACTTGGTAGAGGACCGCTTTCGTTTTCGTCTCAGCTTCAATCTTTATATGGCCATTCTTTTTCGTATTGTTTGGTTAATAGGAACAGCAATTCTAGCGTAAGCAGCAAATTGATTTTTGGTGAAGATAAGGAACTCTTGAAACACGCGAATTTGAACTTCACTTCACTGGTTGGTGGGAAAGAAAATCATTTGGAAACATTCTACTATGTGCAGATAAAATCAGTCATAGCTGGAGGTGAAGTGCTGAATATACCTGAGGAGACATGGAATTTGTCTACAGAAGGTGTTGGTGGAACAATCATTGATTCAGGAACTACTTTGAGCTATTTTGCAGAACCAGCATATGAGATTATAAAACAGGCATTTGTTAACAAGGTGAAGCACTATCCTGTTTTAGAAGATTTTCCAATTTTGAAACCATGTTACAATGTTTCTGGAGTGGAGAAACTTGAATTGCCTTCATTTGGGATAGTTTTTGGTGATGGAGCTATATGGAATTTTCCAGTAGAGAACTACTTCATCAAACTTGAACCAGAGGATATTGTTTGTTTGGCAATGTTAGGAACTCCTCATTCGGCCATGTCGATAATTGGCAACTACCAACAGCAGAATTTTCATATCTTATATGACACCAAAAGGTCAAGGCTGGGATTTGCACCAACAAGATGTGCTGATGCCTGATAGTGTTGTTTAGCTTTTTCGGGTTGAAGGTGGAAAACTGTAAACATAATTGGGTTAAGGATTGTGCTCATTCTTTTGCTGATTTTTGAACTAGTATAGGTACAATATGTAGGTTTTTCTCCCCTTTAATTTTAGGTGTTTAGATGATAAGAATATTATTATACATTGTTTGACAGGAAACTGATTATAATTTATGTAAGGAAACTTTTAAGAGCTTTTCGCATATCTGAATGACTGCTTTTACAATTTACTACTACATTTTTCCAATCTAAACTTGGTTATTCTAGTTAGGAATGTCTCCAAAAAATAACTTGCATTTATTTGCTGTTGAGTTGCAGCCCAGAGATTGAATGGTCAATTCAGAAATCTTATAATTAATTTGTGTACTTAAAATGGCTTGTTGGTAAAGTTGTAGTTTATGCAGCCGCTTTTCTTTTTAGTTTCCCACCCAGTGTCCGGTACTCACATTAGGACCCGACTAAATCCGGATTCGCGTCGGGAAGTCCCACATTGGGGAGTAAAGTGTTCCCTAACAAAGACGACTCCTTACTCATGAACTCGAACCCGAAACCTCTGATTAAGGATGAAGGAGTGCTTACCCCTCCACCACACCGCTTACAATAGCCCAAATTCTCTTTCAGTAGTACTTTTGTTAGTCAGATTGGATAGCATCTTCTGAATGCTACAAATTAAGGCGAGACTCATAATCACAAGCATGCATCATTTTCTGGTTTAGAGCTGTTTCTAGGTGGTGGTTCATGGTTGGAAATGGTGTCCATGTTTTCGGTTTTGTCTGATTCTTTTATTCTACCAAATTTAGAATCCTCATTTCTCCTCAAGAAAATGCTAAATTTTGATGAATCAGAGTTTTATGCTCCAACGATAGCGGGGGCTTAAATTGTTGAAGCATTTTTCTTGATATTAATTGTTGTTCTTTCTTGTAAGTGGTTCCTACACTGGCTTTTTTTTTTTCTTTTGAGTTTCGTAGGGTCCTTTGTCTTCAGAACAGCTATATTGGGGTGATATTTTTGATTCTTACAATTCCTCGACCTGTTTTATTAAGGCTGGGTTTGAGAGAGTGTGTGATATGGTCGATCTAATTATAACTAGCCCAATTACTTTGTATCTGAATGAGATCACAAGATGTTATGTCTAGTAAGGAGGCTTCATCAACAATTTCACGTGAGAGCAGAAGCAGATTAGGTTTTTAATCCAATGGATATGAAGCACCACCGCACTCAGTGGCGGATGTATAGTATAATTACTGAACCCAGAAACTTTTGCGAAGACTTTGTATTTTTATTAAAAAATCCATTAAATATCTATAAATATATGAATGTGAACTCAGTTATTATTGTAAATTAATTTGAAATTACAATAGAAACTCATAAACTTTAAATCCTAGATCCGCCTCTGACCACACTCACTATATTTTGTGGCAATAGTTATGTATTATCTCTAAAATACATATATGTAGTTTAAGTTGAAGTCATTGGATGCGGATGCACTTGCTGCCAGAGTTCTACCTCAATCACTACACGACGGCTTCTCGTTTGGGGCATAGATGGCCTAATTGTTGAAATCCTGGCGACTTGTGATATCAAAATGGTAGGAATAGCCTATTTTGCTGGTCTAATATAGTGTCCAGTTGCTGGAAACAAAAACTTAGTGAACAGACGATATCACATTTAATCGAAACAGTTGCCTTTTGTAGATTATACTGGGAGTTCAAACTACACAACTGGAAGGTTTCTGTTTGCAAGAACTTGGTGTAATGAATTGACCGTCGAAACTAGTCTGGTCGCAATTCTGAATTTGACTGCAGGTTTATTCATTAGAAAATATAGTTCTAGTCCATAGATACATTTAGGGACAATCCGTGATTATGCCCTTACCTTACAAATATTCAGATTTTGAAATAACAAAAAGATTATATTTCTAGTTAAAGTCAAATTTGGATCAAAATGACTAGTATGATATAGCACATGTATTTCTCCCAAAATTGAAGAATTCGACTAACCTTGTTATCCATATTAGTTCGTATAGTTTATCTTAGGATAGATGTGAGGGGTTATGCTCAAAGTCTGCTAATCACTTCGTGTAATGGCTTTGATTGGATGATAGATCCACTTGCGTGTATTAGTTAAAATAAAAATTGGAAACCAGAACTTGAGACTTGCACCTATGACTTCTTTTTTCTTTTCCACGAACTATGAGTTATTCATTACGTGTAAATTTAGTCAAACTATAAATTTTATTGGAAGAGACTAATGACAATGACGATAGAAGAGACTTACAGAGCAGCGGAGACCACAAAGATAACGTTCTTATGTTACACTTGGACAAGATTCCACAGTAAATACCCTCTTAACTCGTCAGAGCTGCTTTTCTCAGTGCATTTGACGGAGTAAGAGGAAATTGGCTCGGACACCAGACTGCCCATGCCCGCCCATTTTGCTTCGGCCTCAATGGAATGACCCTCTTAGTTATGCTGCGCTCTGATTTGAGTTCTCACGTCCGCTTTTCTCCGCCCACAACCCAATAAGGTGGCTTTGAGCTTGAGTAACAACTAATGGTTTGGCGAAGTTAATTTCATGAATGATCATCAAACAAAGCATATCTTAGTAAAGTCATAAAACTAAATTTTGTAATAAAAAAAATACATCAGCTATCTCTATATGTTACATAGAATGAAATTTGCTAAAAGTTCATCAATCCTTTGTCGAAAATTAAAACTAAGTCAGCCACATATGATAAAATTGCCAAAGAAGTAACATCATGCGAATAAAACAAATTGATATTCTCGTCACGGTATATGTGCCATCACTTATTGCATTTCTTCCATTTCTTACCCCATTTAATCCACATTTCCCCCATTTCTGTAGAATATCGTATGCCGTGTAACCTGCTCTAGCAATCCAGAGTTTCGATCATAGTCAACTTTACAGCAGTACAGAATCAATAAATGATAAAAATCCACACCTTGTGTAGAAAAATAGAGTTTCTGAAATCAATTAGACTACCCCAGGAAAGGATGAATTAAAGGTTATTTACCAAGGTAATCCAAAGAGGCGTTAATTTGCAGAAATAAAAATGAAATAGAACATGACTTATAAGTAACATTGATTTCAAAACTGGAAGAAACTGTTTACAAGATTTAACAGCAAAATTCAAGAAACTTTTGTCAGAAATAAAAATAAAAGAAGAAAACAACCGAAAAAACAAAAACCATCATCATACTACTAGTTAAAATGAGTATTCAAGTCCAGTTGAACTGCTGAAAGTTCCCCCCTCTTTAACTTGATGAAAATATAAGAATAGTAAAATCCTATTCGTGAACTCTTATATTTAGTCTTCTTAGCCATATGGAGTGAACAGTCATGTGGAACAGATCAAATCTTTTGGGAGGTCCATTAATCACAAAATGCCTCTGAACTTGCTTCACTCTCCTATGCATTCTCAAGTACTGACTTTGTGAAATGCTCATTAGTATCTTCTTGATATTTGGTATGTCCTTCACAGCCACTGTCACAGAAAATGATTTCCAATTCAGGACATCACTAAATGGTGGCACATAACTATCTGAAATCAAGACAGGAATACATTCTGCATATATTGCTTCCACAACTCTTGGACTTGCAACTTCATATCCACTTGGGCACAAACAAAACTTGCTCTTCTTTAACATGGATTCATAAGATTTGCTTCTTGGAAGTTTTTCATAAACCAACACATCTTCATCTTTCCCTTTCCATTGTTTTAGCAGATGGTGTCTAATGTTACCATGTAAACCACCCGCGAAGAATGCAAGAATTGATCTTGTTGATGGTGAGGGACCTCCTATTAGTCCCTTGATATCGCCCGTCTTGAGATGGATTTCCGGTAGAGATACATCTTTTATAGGATTAAAACCTTCTGAGGTATTGGCATTGCATAAAACTCTTATGGAGTTGTTGAAGAGATGTGGAACGTATGAAGTCGAACGTGGTCCCTGGAGATCAATACAAATGTTTTTCATCAAAAAGGCAAATTTGAACTGTCAACTATGTCTCAATCCTAAACTAGTTGGGATCGATGGTTGGATGCTATCCAATGTGTCACCACTCGAGGCGTCACTAAGGGGCTGTTTGGTTCAAGGAATTAAGTGAGTTATCCCAGTCTAAACTTTGGGATTAAATTTATTTCGTGTTTTATTGTAGGTATATATATTAGCTAAAACCAATATTATTTTTATACCAAAATCTTGGTATAACTTATCCCATATGAAAGGTGGGATAAGTTATCCAGGTTATACTCCTGGCTTTACTCCTTTCCGCATCGGGGCTGATAATTGGATAGAATCTCCGTACCTTAAATAAAGAAAGGGGGCGTATAAATTGGGATTTTGGCTCGCAATAAAGCTAGGGCTTGGCCGATTTTGAACCAAACGACGCCTAAGAGCATTTAAGATAAATAAAGTAACACAGTACTTGTATTCCCTTGCTTACCCAGTCATGACAGGAAAGCATGAAGTGATCAGCACCAAGACTTCTGTTCCAAAAGGTATGTCTTGAAGAAATGACTTTAACATAATCAGCAACAGTTGTACCAATGGTATGCATATCATGGGCACCAGGGACATAGAGGTAATGAACCATCACAACTACACTAAATGGCAGAAAATACACCATAGCCTCATCTGGATCTTTTGTTCTGTAGAAATTTCCCTTTTCCATTTCATGTATAAACCTTCCTTCTGTTGAATATATGCTCCTACATGGACCATTATGGAATATTGGAGGTTCTCCTTCCTCATACACATATGCCTTGAAGTTCTTCTCCATTTCAAGATAGCTCCTACAATATTGTTGCTAAAGTTATAAATAAATGCCAATGTAAAATGAACACCGGCGGCTATGTTACTCGGACTTTCCGAAAAATTTTCTGGGTGCGTGTCAGATCCTCCAAAAGTAGTATATTTTTTAAAGATCGGGTGCGGCGGCATTTTGAAGAGTCCACGCAACATAGACCGGCGATACTGGTGATCTAGTTTAAGTTTTATGCGCTAACATTATAATGAGTAACATGTTAAAAATGGTAATTGGCATTCCATATGTACATATTAAACTACACTGATAGCGTAAAAAATCTTTTCACCGTTAGTGTATATAACTTAATCAGATTGTGAGGTTGAATCAATACCTGTGGAAGGAATTTGCGTTATGGTACATGGGGCCTTGAGGAACATAATCAGGGTCCTGATGGCTAGATATCATACTCCCATTTCGAGCAGCTTCTCTTATGGAAGATCTGGCTTTTGCCAAAATGGCTTCAACCCTTTCTAACCTGCTGTACATTTTAACTACCCCTGCAGTTGCATTATTACCATGTTCTTCTCTTTCAATTGATATTTCATCCTTCTCATTCTGTGACTCTCCTTCCTTTTATATACATGATCGCAAAACACAAAGAAGAAGAAAATAAATTAGTATCGAGTTTAAGTTCTATTCATTGATTGACCGTATAAAAAGTGTTACACAATCATGTTACTTATAAGGTAAAAATAGTACTACTGTAACTAACATGTTTAAGTACCCCTGTAGTTGCATTATTACAATGTTAACTAAAAAGTTTATGTTCTGTGCACTAACTGTGTAAA
The DNA here is from genome assembly GCF_000390325.3 of Nicotiana tomentosiformis. Lineage (NCBI taxonomy): Eukaryota > Viridiplantae > Streptophyta > Magnoliopsida > Solanales > Solanaceae > Nicotiana > Nicotiana tomentosiformis. The sequence continues at coordinate 36,043,221 of NC_090816.1, forward strand.
AGGTACTACTCAATCAAGTCACTTTAAGGTAAAACTTGTAACCAACCTACCATCATCGGTTGAACTCCATTGACAACAATAACAACAACAACAACAACAACCTAGTATAATCCCACTAGTGGGGTCTGGGGAGGGTAGTGTGTACGCAGACCTTACTCCTACCCTAGGGTAGAGAGGCTGTTTCCTATAGACCCTCGGCTTCCTCCCTCCAAGAACTCCCCACCTTGCTCTTGGGGTGACTTGAACTCCATTATATATAACTGAAATCCGTAGTAAACATACATAAGAAAGAGCATACAACAAGAAAACAAGGGGAGAAGTGGGCTTTACTTGGGGAGGTTGATGAGGAATTGAGTCTTCAGTTACCAATGAGTTGTTAAAAGGAGAAGTAAAAGATGGAGCCTCAGCTAGGCCAACTATCTGTAAATGCTCATCTTGTTCTTCATAACTACTTAAAGACCTCAAAGAATAAGAGGTCAAAATTCCAACAGACTTAATCCCATTCCAAGAAGAAGAAGAAGAAAATGATGACACAAAAGAACTACCTAATAATGTACAAGCAAGAATTGAAACCAGAAACAAAGGGATGAAAACCAAAAGAGCCAAATTAGAAGACAAAAATGAAGGCAACTGCAGCTTCTTGAGACACCACATTTCTAAAACTAAACTATTTTTATGGCCTAACCAAAAGTGCTTTACTTCTTTAGTACTGCAAAATATCAGAGGAAATAACGAGATACGATTTTGTTAGTCAGTGAACATTCTGAGATTCATTACTTCACTGCAACATATTCTTTGCTGCATATGTGCATTATTCTTGCACATCATGTGTTTAAAATAAGCCAAAAGATGCATTTGCTAAATAGCCAGCAGCTTTATGGGGATTTTCGTCTAGCAAAGTTTCCTTAAAGTTCAAGTCTCCTTATACTCAAAGTCAGTTGTGTTACTTTTATAATTTTTTAATACTTCGAGTGATTTTACGGTGTGCCGACATTAGTTGTGTGAGACTTCGTTTTATCTCCACATATTTGTAGACTCGTATCTTACACATCCGGGTCCACAAAATTCTGGGACTACAAAATTGTGAGACAAAAAAGAGGTCTCATACAACTAGTGTCAGTTATGTGAGGCACAAAATAAAAATTTTCTGATTTTCGTTAGTAACTAATGAATATAAAAGTTCTTTTGGCCAAATTTCCATATCTGCTCATAAGAAAGCGAATATGCAAGTGATCTGTACAGAAATCAAATGAAGTGAACATGGCTCTTTCCTCTTTCGGTTATATGAACATAGAGTTATTGACATTTACTTCGCTTTAACTTTATATATTTTAAAATTTTCTATTATTTTGATCAAATAATTTCAAAATTTTAATTTTAAACATTACTAAAAGGCGACCTTTACTCACGTTTGGCTTACTCAAAATGCAACGTAAACATTCATTTAAGATATCACCCTAAAGTCAAAATCTTTATTTCCTTTTAATAATTGTACAATTGAACTATTCACGAGGCAAAATCGCCTCCAACTTGTGAAATTCATGATGATATAGCAAATACCAAGAATTATAAGATGGACTATATATCACGAAAATCAATCAATCTTAAAAGCTTATTTATCACAGCAGTAGTAATATTTTGACCAATAGTAAGTTGACTAAAGTATCAATTACACTTCTAAATGCCCCGAGATTGCAGCTAAAAGGGTCCGTTACCGTAACGCAAATTAATTAGCAATCAATATTTAACAGCTATATAATAAATTCAGCAGTCCAAGGCGCTCATTTCCCCCCCTTTTAGTTTACGTCTGGAATTTAACTATTCAAACCAATATATATGTCATGGGTTTTACAAATGCGTAATTTTTTTTAACAAAATTCCCAAATGCCAATTTATATTTTTAAGGTTTAGATATTCACAGAACTTGAGAATTTTGTCCCCGTCAATCACATGACCTAACGTAGCACATAGTTTCGTGAGATTAAAACTTGAAGCCCAGTGGTCAGAAAATTGATTCAGCCCAATAAATGGCAGCATTTAGCTCAATTTCCTTTTATTGGTACCCTTTTGGGAATTCATTAAAAAATTAGTAGTACCAACTACCAATGGACTACATTTTTTCTATATGAAAATGGAGGAAAACAAGTTTTTGAGACGGTGTATAAACCCTCTCTATAACAGTCTCGTTTATTCCGATATTTTTTTGTTTTTATAGTAAATGACTGTTATATACCTATAACAACATTTGACGTTTAAATATATTTTGGCTGTTATAAATAAAATTATCCAAAATCGATTATTTTTTCTTTTTTAATGTTACTACATATAAAAGATAAGAAAATTATTCAAATTTAAAATCTCAAAAGATATGCATATTTCACTAGGTAAATATTGAAGAAAGATAATACATTATTAATAAATTTATAACTAAACGTATAAAGAATTAAACTCTAAGGCATACATTTTAAAGCTACCTAGAAAAATAAATTCTTTCAAGATTTATAGAAGAACTTTGTAATTATAACTTGTTTCGTAGATTTCATTCTCTCGCTAGCGATATAATGCTTGAATTCGCAAAGGTTTGTCCAAATTTTCAGCAAAAAAGTATCTAATGGTTTTTCCTCGAAGACAATCTAATAGCTTAACAATTAAATTTTTTATCTAAATATTTTTTGAAATTTATTCAATGGAAGAGAAGTCATGTGAAAATCTTCAAATCTTATATCTTATGCAAGATAGAAACTTTATTTAATGAAAACGATTGTGTGCATATTTTTAGAATTATTATTAGTAATCTTAAAGATTCTATACGGTTGTTATACAACAACAATATACCCAGTACTATCCCACACCGTGAGGTCTGGGGAGAGTTGTGTGTACGCAGACCTTACCCCTACCTTGTGAGGATAGAGAGGTTGTTTCCAATACGACTGTTATAGAGGGATAATTTTACAAAGAGTGTGCTGCTATAAATATAATTGTTGCTGTTATAGGTAAAAAGTTGTTATACAGAGGTAAAATATAACTTAAAAAATCGATTTTGAGGAAACTTTGGTTTTTATAGTGAATGACTATTATATATGGATGCTGTTATAGAGAGTTCTGGCTGTATCTGTAGAACTATTGTATGTCATTAAAATTGCATTATCCATGAAAATCTTGTGATATACATTTATATACACAATATACACATTGGATATATATTATTACAACAATTTCAGCTATGAAATTTGACTCCAGACCAGTCCAAATTACCTATAGATTTTTTCAAATTCTGTATATAGCCTCATTTAGGTGTTTCTAACAAATTTATTTCACACCCACTCAAAGTAAAAAAAAAACTGAAAAAGTATTTTTAGATGGAAAAGTAGAATTAATCTTGGACAAAAATGTGTCAGAAATGTAGCTTTCCGGCAACCTGCATATTCATTTGGCTATGGAGAACTATATTGAGAATTATATGTGTTATTGTCACGACCCAAACCCCCACCAGAGTCGTGATGGCGCCTAACACTGTTTGCTAGGTAAGCCAACAATTAAACAATAGCAATAATTATAATAATGGGACTAAATAATCTCAATAGTGGGATAATGATAAAAATATCTGAAATAACAGTAATAATGTTGCTACAACCATACAATGATCTGGTGTCAACGAGTACATAGCATTACAGAATACCAAAATACAGAGTCAACTCCTAAATACAAAACTGTCTGAATGATAGAACACTCATAGTTAGAAATAAATAAAAGAGAATTTCAAGGTCTGCAAACGACATAGCAGCTACCTCGTAGTCTCCATAAGCTGAAATCAGTGCGAACTCTAGCAATCATCATGCCCAGTAGTACTTGAATCTGCACATAAAGTGCGGAATATAGTATGAGTACAATCGACCCTATGTACTCAATAAGTAATAAACCTAACCTCAGGCTGAAAGCAGTGACAAACTCGGAAAAAGGTCAGTGTCCAACACCAATAATCAATAATAACACATGATATAATGAAGACAGTAAAGTAAACAACTCAAAAAATATCATGTTCAACTCGTTCACAAATGCGAAAAATTAGACATGCTTTCCAAGTATAACAGTCAAAGCCCAATCTTACTACCGAAAACACTAAAACATGAGTTTATCAAGGAAACCATGATTTCTAAACTTTCAATCATAGGTAAGACATTTCAGTTACCATCTTACATGAGAAAGATACATCTCTATGCCTACATGTCAAGTCAATAACATCACAGTGAAGCCATCAGGTATACTCACACTCAGCACGCTCACGGTGCCTGGCACAAGTACCCCTCCCCATCACACACACATTCACACTCAACACTGCACGGGTGCCTGGCACAAATGCCCCTCACTGAAGCACTTATATAACCTTGTGTCTGCGCTCAATGTGGATATCAGACTTCAGAGGGGCGGATCCTTGCCCAAGCGTTGATCAAATATAAGCCAACAATCAATATAACCATGCGACGAGCAACCTGATCTACTATAAATTACAATACGGCTCTATGGCCCACATCAGTCATCAACCACTCAAGTCTCAATGACTCACGTCTCATAGAACACAACCAAAATAGTATCACCTATAGAAGTCATCAACAACATGTTATATGACATATAAATAATGTACAAAGACCGAGATATAACATGCAAATAAAAAGTTATGACCGAGAATGTGATTACAATCAAGGCAAATAACTCAAAATAGTAACAATGGCCCTAACATGTCTCAACAGGTAAGAACATAGCCTAGACAAAATTCCTAGCATGATTAATAGCTCAAGTACTTATACAAGTAGAGAAAGAAGCACAGAAATAACAAGGCATGATAGAAAACAAGTCTCAAAGTAGCCTAAAGTCTGCCCCGATCATGAATACCTCGGTGTACACATACACATCCTTCACCTAGCATGTGCGTCACCCCAACGCATCTCAGGTATCATAGTCCACAAGGATAATTACCCTCAAACCAAGTGTAGAAATATTATTTATCTCAAAGCGCGTGAATCAATACTACAAAAATTCTTTCCCACGCGAATCGACCTTCGAGCGACTCGAATCTAGTCAAAACAACTTAATATCATCAACAAAAGCCATAGGAAACAACCCCAAACAATAAAGCTATGACCTTGAATCAATTATGCAAAGTTAACCCAAAAAGTCAACATGGGGCCCGCACCCTGGAATTCGATAAAACTCATAAATTTCGAACACCCATTCCAATATGAGTCCAAATATATGTGTTTCATCCAAATCGGACCTCATATCGACCCTCAAATCATCAATTTTTTTACTTTAGAAAGGTTTTTACCAAAATCCTCAATTTTTTCACTTAGATTCACTAATTAAACGCTAAAATCAAGGTTGGAATCATGAATAAGAAAAAATTCGAGTAAAAAATACTTACCCCAATCCAAATTGTGAAAATTCCCTCCAGAATAACCTAAATTCGAGCTCTCAATCTCAAAATATGTTAAAATAACCAAAACCATCGAAATAGAATACTTAAAGGTCTGCCCAGGCATACCCTTCGCGGACGCGGCACGTGTTTCGTGTTCGCGAAGCATAAAATGACAACTGCCTCCCATAACCCTTCGCGTTCGCGTCCATACACTCGCGAATGCGATGAACAACTAAATCAACCCTACGCGAACACGACCTTGAATTCACGAACGCATAGGCCAAATGCTCCCACCTCCCAGCTACTTCACGAACACGGTGCCCAACCGCGAATGCGATGAAGGGCGACTGCTCAACTCACATTAACCCTCCGCAAATGTGACTTCCCTATTGCGATTGCGATGAAGAAAACAAGACACTAGCATCAGCAATTCAAAACAAGGGAAAAATGATCTGAAACCCATCCAAAATACACTCGAGGAACCTGAGACCCCATCCAATCATACCAACAAATCCCAAAACGTAACACGAACCTACTCGAGACCTCAAATCATACAAAATGGCATCAAAAACTAGAATCGCACCTCAATTGAAACCTAAGGAGCTAATCCAAATTTCCATATTCCAACTCACAGGACCGAAATCCTAACCCGATATCAACAAAATCAACTCTCGGCCAAACTTATAAACCTTCCAGACCTTCAATTTTCCAACTTTCACCAAAAAGCACCAAATAAACTTACGAACCTCCAAATCTAAATCCGAACATATGCCTATGTCGAAAATCACCATACAAACCTATTGGAACCATCAAAACATCATTCCAGTGTGGTCTATACAAAAGCCAAACTCCGGTCAATTCTTACAACTTAAGCCTCCAACCAAGGGAGTAAGTGTCCCAATTCAATTCAAAACTCTCCCAAAACCAAACCAACTATCCGAGCAAGTTATGTAACCACAAATACATATATTTAAAGCATAAAATAGGGAAAACGAGGCTAAAATACTCAAAATGACCGGCTGGGGTGTTAAATTTTCCCCCCTTTTACACAAACACTCTTCCTCGAATGAGTTTAGAATCATACTTGGAGTCTAAAAAAGGTAAGGATATCTGCTCCGCATCTCCTGCTCGGTCTCCCAAGTAGCCTTCTCGACCGGTTGACCTCTCTAATGAATCTTCACCGATACTATATTCTTTGATCTCAACTTTCAGACCTGTTGGTCCAAAATGGCTACCGGCTCCATATCATAAGTTAAATTCTCGTCCAACTGCACTGTGCTGAAGTCTAATACATGTGAAGGATCCCCATAATACTTTCGGAGCATGAAAATATAAAACACTAGGTTAAGGGTGGCAAGTGGGCCGGTCCAGACCCGTGACCGGCCCGGGACTGCGTGCCAAATGGGTCAGGACCGTTTGGCCCAGTTTTAGTGGGCCTGAGCCGGTCTCGCGGGCCGGTCCTATGATTTGGGCCCGCCAAGCCCTGGATCATTTAGCCCGCCAGGGACCGGGACCGGACCGGTCCCTTAGCGGGCCAAACGGTCCCAACGGCCCGCGAGACCGGTCCCTTAGTGGACTGTCAAAAATAGCCGTTGGCTATTTATAAAATAGCCATTTAATCCCCCCTCCCCCCAACTTTGTTTTAATCCCAAACTTTTTATAATTATATTTTTTCCTATTTTCAACTATAAATACCCCCTCATTCTTTTATTTTTTCTTACAAAATCATCAATCTATCACAATCTCTCTCTAATTTTCTTCTATAATTGCTACTATTGCTTACTTTATTGTTATAATTTGTGAAATAATTGTGAAGTTGGTGAATTGAAGTCTTCAACGATAATCAATTTTCAACAAGTTGTTCGTCAATTCGATAAACTCGTTCCAACTCTTAAGTTTTAATATTATAATTTTGTTTGTTTTATTTATTTTCTATTACTTTATTAATTAAGATGACTTCCTTAAAAAAATATTTTGGTAAAAATAAGGGAAAATTCAAGAGTGACGAATCTAGTGCTAAATCTGTTCCTACTCCACTGCCCCGGGCTCCCCGAATCAAACTCCATATCCGTCCTACACCTGCTATTCTTGAGAGCGATAATAGTTTATTACAATTTACTGAAAGTCAATTTTGCCATAATATTAGAGCTGGTGAACAATTAGACCATGAATTAATGAATGCTCTTTATTTTAATCCAACTATTGATGAAAATGATGACGCGGAAATAGATTTTGATGAAACTCAACCGGATGATGATACACCAACTAGTCCTGCTCCTGATGTTAACCCAACTAGTGATAACCCTGCTAATCCAAATGATGCCCCATCTGATACTCCTATTACTACCCCTACTTTTTGTAGACAACCTAGCAAACGGACGGAAACATCTCCCGTTTGGCCATTTTTTACTCAACTAATTCCAGAAAATAAGGCTAAGTGTAAAACTTGTGGCACAGAATTAGTTTTTAAATATTTTGGATCGCGGGGGGGGGGGGGGGGGGGGGGGACGGGAACTTTGGCTAGACACATAATGAAACACCCTCAAGATAAAGTGAGATATCTTCGTCTGAAAGCTTTGGCCGAGGGAAAAAGTCTACCTACTCCTAGTCA